>NW_024098249.1:0-262500 GCF_016545835.1 Crotalus tigris | reverse complement strand
ACCGGCAGTCCTCGACTTACGACGACGATCGAACCCACAGTTTCTGTGGCTAAGCGAGATGTCGAGTTTGGCCCCATTTCTCCGCCTTTCCTGCCCTGCCCGTTAAGCAGATCGCTGTAGCTGAGTTAGTAATAGTAATAATAGTAAAGTTGGAAGGGACCTTGGAGGTCATCTAGTCCAACCCCCTGCTCAGGCAGGAAACCCTATACCACTTCAAACAAATGGTTGTCCAGTCTCTTCTTAAAAACTTCCAGTGTTGGAGTTTACCGCTTTGGAGGCAGGTTGTTCCACTGGTTAATTGTTCTTCACTGGAAGTTTCTCCTTAGCTAGGTTGCTTCTCTCCTTTGAGTTTCCACCTGTTGCTTCTTGTCCTGCCTTCTGGCGTTGGAGAATAGCTTGTTGGGGCAGCCCCTGGAAGACTGCTATCCTGTCCCCCCTGGTCCTTCTCTTCATTAAACTAGACATATACAATTCCAGCAAAGTTAGCCTCAGTCCCCTAATCATCTTTGTTGCTCTTCTCTGTGCTCTTTCTAGGTTCAGCATCTTTTTTACATCGTGGTGACCAAAACTGGATGCTCCAAGTGTGGCCTTACCAAAGCCTTGTAAAGTTCTCTTCCTCTGTTAATCTAGCACTGTGTTGGGTTTTTTGGCTGCTGTTGTTATCAAACATCAAAAACATCTTGTCCTGCCATTCTCGGCGCCTATAGCCAAGAGTAATAGTTTGGCTTGACAAATGTGCCACACTTCTATCTTTGGGGCAGCCCAAATACTGAGCTGATACTGAAGTGGATTAGAGAATACACTGAAGAAGCAATATCCATGTCCCCCCTGGTCCTTCTCTTCATTAAACTAGACATATACAATTCCAATGCTACAAGTAACCTTTGGAAGAATTCCTCGTATGTTTTGAAGCCATCTACAGTAGCCCCTAATGGCTCAGGAAAATGAAGAAAGAGACCGAGGGACTAATTCTGGCTGCACAAGACCAAGTTGACTCTTCTCTGTGCTCTTGGTCTAGAGTCTCATGACAGTCAATGGTGCATTGGAAGATCTTATCATCGTGGTGACCAAAACTGGATGCAGGATTCCACGTGGCAGTGCCTGGAGGCAGAATAGAAGAGAAAGAACTGGAGAAGATAACCAAAGCCTTGTAAAGTTCTCTTCCTCCCAAAACAACTGCACCACTTGAACAATGCAGCCTAGCACTAGGAACTGCTTCCATCCTGACGATATCTGTAATACCATCAAACATCCACATCTGCCTATCCCAGGTCCTGGGTAAGGACTCGATAGGTAGACAAAATGCCAAATCCAGTCTGAACATCTGGCTGACGATGATCGATAATAATAATAATAATAATAATAATAATAATATAATAATAATAATAATAGTAACAACAACAACAACAATAAAGTTGGAAGGGACCTCCAGTGTTGGAGCATTCACCGCTTCTGGAGGCAGGTAGTTCCACTGGTTAATTGTTCTCACTGTCAGGAACAGTTAGGAACAGTTAGTGACGCGGTCGTTTCGCGAATCAGCCCCCCCACTCTGCTTGTCAGAAGGTCACAAAAGGGGATCGCGGGACAACCCCCCCCCCCAGGGACACACTGCGACTGTCGTAAAGATGAGTCTGTTGTCAAGCAGCTGAATTTTGTGATTAGGTGACCTAGGGCAGTGTTTCCCAAACTTGACCATTTTAAGGCATGTGGACTTCAACTCCCAGAATTCCACAGCCAGCATTGCTGGCTGTGGAATTCTGGGAGTTGAAGTCCTCATGCCTTAAAATGGTCAAGTTTGGGAAACACTGACCTAGGGGAGGCTGCCACGGTTGTAAGTGTGAAAAAACGTCCTAAGTCAATTTTTCCAGCGCCGTTGTAACTTTGAACGGTCACTAAACAAACTGTAAAGAAAAAAAGAAAAAAGAAACAAACTAACAATCATAAAAGACTAACATTAAAAATTAAAAAAAAAATCTTGTTGAAGAATGGATTTTAAAATTGACTGAAGGGGCAGAGACGGCAAAAATGACTGTATTAACAGAATAACACAGTTGGGAAGGACCCTGGAGGTCCTCTAGTCCAACCCCCTGCTCAGGCAGGAGACCCTTGCAGAATAACAGAGTTGGAAGGGACCTTGGAGGTCATCTAGTCCAGTGGTTCTTAACCTTTTTGAAAGAATCGTCCCCTTGAGCCAATGAGGAAGTTGTCATCGCCCCCCAACTCTCCCACAACATAGGAAATAATTCCAATTTATCTCAATCACAGGACATATATGCAAATGAATATATATTCTTCAAGGCTGCTTGAAGATAAGCGATGCAACAGCCCTTAGCTTTTGTAATTTCTGATGTTTTTGTACGACAGATATACAGCGATTCACTGTATGAAAAGATCTCAAGTGTTCCCAAAACGGTTCCATCGCCCCCATATTGCCCCCTTTTCCTTCCTTTGCCCCCACGTCGCCCCTTTTCATTCCATCGCCCCCTTGAAAAACGAAATCGCCCCCTGGGGGGCAATATCGCCCAGGTTAAGAACCACTGCTCTAGTCCAACCCCCAGCTCAAACAAGAAACCCTGTACCATTTCAGGCTCCTACACCGTTCCTATTGATTAAAGACAATGGATTAGATAACTTTATCAGAACCGTTTGGGAACTTTCTGCGTGGTAAATATAATAGCGGGTTTAATAATAATAAAGTTGGGAAGGACCTGGAAGTCATCTAATCCAGCCCCCTGCTCAGGCAGGAAACCACCTGTATGGGTAGAGGCTGCTGCGCAACGCGCATGACGAGTCATCTTCAGGCTGGGGTCTTCGGCTTCGTGCTTCTGTGAGCAAAGTGTGATCGGAGCTGTCGTCTCTCTCTATATATTGGTTGTGTGATGACATCCTGAGATCTAATGTATCAGGATATCACTACACTAGATCTCAGGATGTCATCACACAACCCATTACCCAGGTCGTTACAACGCAAAAGACTAATGGGCACACAGCCAGCACCTCAACTACTCAGGATGTTACGAAACAGCCAAACAATCCACAAACAATAACTCCCACACAGCCAATCAATCCACCTACAGCAACTAAACCAGCACTCCACACACACACACCAAGCACGAAGCCGAAGATTCCAGCCTGAAGATGATGAGTGGGACCTCATCTAAACGTCGCCAAGATACTCTCAATCTTACACGGGATAAGACCCAAATACACCAAGACCTGCATATACATACATACATATATACATACATAAATATGTAGGTCTTTGGTTATTTGGGTTTTCTCCCGCGTAAAATTGGAAGTGTCTTGGCGACGTTTCGCCGAAGTCTCATTCGTCATCTTCAGGCTGGTGTTTTCGGCTTCGTGCTCCTAGAAGCACGAATACAGCGATTCACTGTATGAAAAGATCTCAAGTGTTCCCAAAACGTCTTGTTCCATCGCCCCCATATTGCCCCCTTTTCCTTCCTTTGCCCCCACGTCGCCCCTTTTCATTCCATCGCCCCCTTGAAAAACGAAATCGCCCCCTGGGGGGCAATATCGCCCAGGTTAAGAACCACTGCTCTAGTCCAACCCCCAGCTCAAACAAGAAACCCTGTACCATTTCAGGCAAATATAGGGTTTCCTACACCGTTCCTATTGATTAAAGACAATGGATTAGATAACTTTATCAGAACCGTTTGGGAACTTTCTGCGTGGTAAATATAATAGCGGGTTTAATAATAATAAAGTTGGGAAGGACCTTGGAAGTCATCTAGTCCAGCCCCCTGCTCAGGCAGGAAACCCTAGACCATTTTGGATAAATGGGTGCCCAGTCTCTTCTTAAAAACTTCCAGTGTTGGTTAACAGATTTTCGTAGATTTTCACGGGTATAGGTATGCCGGTCTTGGTATATTCGGGTCTTTTCCCGTGTAAGATTGAGAGTATCTTGACGATGTTTCGACGAGGTCCCCCTCGTCATCTTCAGGCTGGGGTCTTCGGCTTCGTGCTTCTGTGAGCAAAGTGTGATCGGAGCTGTCGTCTCTCTCTATATATTGGTTGTGTGATGACATCCTGAGATCTAATGTAGGAACACAGAACTCAGGATATCACTACACTAGATCTCAGGATGTCATCACACAACCCATTACCCAGGTCGTTACAACGCAAAAGACTAATGGGCACACAGCCAGCACCTCAACTACTCAGGATGTTACGAAACAGCCAAACAATCCACAAACAATAACTCCCACACAGCCAATCAATCCACCTACAGCAACTAAACCAGCACTCCACACACACACACCAAGCACGAAGCCGAAGATTCCAGCCTGAAGATGATGAGTGGGACCTCATCTAAACGTCGCCAAGATACTCTCAATCTTACACGGGATAAGACCCAAATACACCAAGACCTGCATATACATACATACATATATACATACATAAATATGTAGGTCTTTGGTTATTTGGGTTTTCTCCCGCGTAAAATTGGAAGTGTCTTGGCGACGTTTCGCCGAAGTCTCATTCGTCATCTTCAGGCTGGTGTTTTCGGCTTCGTGCTCCTAGAAGCACGAAGCCGAAAACACCAGCCTGAAGATGACGAATGGGACTTCGTCAAAACGTCGCCAAGACACTTCCAATTTTATGCGGGAGAAAATCCGAATAACCAAAGACCTACATACAAACACCCGCAAAACCTCAGAAAACAAATACATAAATATATACATACATACATACATACAATGAACAGAGGCTGGGTTGATTTGATTGACAGACAAACAGATTCCCGCATCAGGGCCATATTTTTAGGCAACGTAATATTTTTTATTAAATAGAGATGGGAAAGTTGATAATTGCTTGGAGATTTGTTACCTACGGCCAGGACAAACCATCAAACGAAGATGATCAGGGGACTGGAGGCTAAAACATACAAGGAACGTTGGTGGAATTGGGTATGTCTAGTTTAATGAAGAGAAGGACAAGGGGGGACAGGATAGCAGTCTTCCAGTATCTCAGGAGCTGCCCCAAAGAAGAGGGAGTCAAGCTATTCTCCAAAGCGCCTGAAGGCAGGACAAGAAGCCACGGATGGAAACTAATCAAGGAGAGAAGCAACCTGGAACTAAGGAGAAACTTCCTGACAGTGAGACAATTAACCAGTGGAACTACCTGCCTCCAGAAGCGGCGAATGCTCCAACACTGGAAGTTTTTAAGAAGAGACTGGACAGCTATTTGTCCGAAATGGTATAGGGTTTCCTGCCTGAGCAAGGGGTTGGACTAGATGACCTCCAAGGTCCCTTCCAACTTTATTATTATTATTATTATTATTATTATTATTATTATTATTATTATTATTATTATTATTATCAATCATCGCACAGTCAGCCAGATGTTCAGACTGGATTTGGCATTTTGTCTACCTATCGAGTCCTTACCCAGGACCTGGGATAGGCAGATGTGGATGTTTGATGGTATTACAGGTATCGTCGCAGGATGGAAGCAGTTCCTAGTAAGGCCGCCTTTTGCAATTGACTAATAGCGAATTTGTCAATGCCAATGGTGTTCAAGTGGTGCTCCAGTTGTTTTGGGATTGCACCCAAGGAGCCTATTACTATTGGTACTACCCTTGCTTGCTTTTGCCACAGTCTTTCTATTTCTATTTGTAGGTCTTTGTATTTTGTTATCTTCTCCAGTTCTTTCTCTTCTATTCTGCTATCTCCAGGCACTGCCACGTCCACTATCCAGACTTTTTTGTCTTTCTTATCGACAATTGTTAAGTCTGGGGTGTTATGTTGCAGGTGCTTGTCTGTTTGAATTCTAAAGTCCCAGAGCAGTTTAATTTTATCATTTTCTATGACTTTCTCTATTTTATGATCCCACCAGTTTTTGCTTACAGGCAAATGATATTTTTTGCAGATCTTCCAATGCACCATTGTTGCTACTTTGTCATGCCGCTGCTTGTAATCAGTCTGTGCAATCTTCTTGCAACAGCTTACCAAGTGGTCCACTGTTTCTTCAGCTTCTTTGCATAGGCGGCACTTACTGTCTGTTGCTGTCTTCTCAATTTTGACTTTGTATGCATTTGTCCTTAAGGCTTGGTCTTGTGCAGCCAGAATTAGTCCCTCGGTCTCTTTCTTCAATTTTCCTGCTCTTAGCCATTGCCAGGTCTTATTATTATCTGCTTTCCCAGCTATTTTTTTAATGTATTGGCCATGTAGTGCTTTGTCTTCCCATGCCTCTATTCTGTTCTTCATTTGGTCTTTCTTGTAGGCCAGTTTGGTCTCTCCAGTAGTTAGTAAGCCTTCCTGATATACTAATTTCAGTGCATCTTCATCATTGTTCTTCAGATATTCTTCCAAAGCCATTTTTTCTTCTTCAACCATCTGATGTACTTGTAGCATTCCACGCCCACCTATTTGCCTTGGTAGATAAAGTCTATCAATGTCACTGCGTGGATGAAGGGCATGATTCATTGTCATTATTTTTCTGGTCTGCCTATCCATTGCTTTTAGTTCTGCTTGAGTCCAGTCCACTATTCCAGCTGTGTACCTAATGACTGGGATTGCCCAGGTGTTGATTGCCTTTATGGTATTTCCTCCATTGAGTTTGGATTTTAAGATCTTCTTCACTCTCTTGATGTATTCACCTCTAATCTTTTTCTTGACTTCAGTGTGCTTGATGTTGTATTATTATTATTATTATTATTATTATTATTATTATTATTTTACGTAATCTTCAGCATTCAATCAGGCTGGACTTTTTTTTTATGTTTAATGTTAATTTGAATGACATATTCGTTAGTTTAGCAAAAATTTTACCCCTAGGTTGAAGCCGCTTTCACGGTTCGAAGCCCTTTTTGCAAGAGGAGAGCACCCAGTTTCTACTCTGCAAAAACCAGTTTGAGGATTTAGCCCAAACTGGGAGCGCAGAGAAGCAGGAGACCTGGGGTGGGAATGCCTCCTGCTGCCCCCTGCTGCCTGCAATGGGGAACGGCAGCTTGGTTTCAGCAGGAGAAGATCATAGCGTGAATATCATTTTTAAGAATATTGTCGTGCTGTTTTTAATCGTTTGCCATCCTCCAGGCAAGATGGGCGGCACATAAGTTCCATTAATAAATAAAAATATAAAAATAAAAGAACCGAAGTGGGGCGGTGTCTTTGTCCAAGGGTCTTGTCTATCAGGAGAATATTATTTGCAGCTGTCATAATTCTTCAAGCAAATTCTAATCTTTCCCTGTGGATTGGGATCTGGGACAAATGTATAGACCAGTGGTTTTTCAGCTTTGCAACTTTAAGATTGGTGGACTTCGATTCCCAGAATTCCCCAGCCAGCAGAGCTGGCTGGGGAATTCTGGGAGTCGAAGTCCACCCCTCTTAAAGTTGCAAAGATTGGGAAACATTGACAGAAAAATCTTAATTAAAATATAATCTGCAATTTCAGCAATGTGGAGTTCACCCTTTAGACCCCACCCCCCCTCAAAGTTTATTTTCTTTGTGCGGCGTAATGCAATCTCTAGATATCTGACCGGGACGAGTCCTGTGTTCAAATCCTCTCCCCACCATGAAAAGAGCTGTGCAGCTGTGTAGGCCAGGGTTTTTTTTCCTGCCATGTAGGGATTAAATGAGGAGAACCCCCCCCCTCCTTAAGCACTGGGCCACACAGGTGGGGGTGTGAGTATCGTTGTGTGGGTCTGAACGCACGTCCAACTGTTATCTCTCTTGCAGCATCAGCCCCAAGGATCTGAAGGCCATGTTACCCCAGGTCAACTGCCGCGTGCCGAATATGCGTTTCCTTCGAGATAAACTCGTGGTAAGCAGATGGGTGCTCTTGATTTCTTTGCAGCCAGTCCTCGATTTACGACCAGAGTTGATTTATCTTGCTAAGTGAGGCAGTTAAATGAGTTTTGCCCCACGTTGCAAGCTTGTTCTGCCACAGGAGTTAAGAAAAAGGGGGACAAAATAACAGTACAATAACAACCCCCTTACTCACTAGTAAGTCAAAAATCCCAATTTTCTTCAGTCTTATTGTAGCTTTCTTTCTTTGCCAAATCACAAATTTAATCCACTCTTTCTGTTCCTTTTCGTTTCTCCGCGCAGGAGGTGGAGGTTCGCGGTGAAATTGCCTTCAGCCATTTTACCCAGTTCTACAAAAACCTCATGTTTGATGCGCAGAAATCGGTAAGAACTTACGGCGTCCATTGTCGGAGGAGAGTTGTGTTTAGTCAGCAAGAGCTAAAAACCAGGGGGAATCTGATAAAGATTGTCCTCGACTTACAACTGTTTGTTAGTGACCACTCAAAGTTACAACAGCACTGGAAAAAATGACTTTTTTACACTTACAGCTGTTGCAGCAGCCCCCGTGAGCAGGTGAAAAACAGTCACGAGTCACTTTTTTCAGCGCCGTTGTAATTTGAAACAGTCGCTAAATGGGTGTTTGTGAGTCAAGGACTCTCTGTACCTCCCTTTGTGCTTAAAATACCTTTTTGTTAAAACTTAAAACTTGTTAAAACTTCCCAACCTTGTGAGCAGGCTTAACGTCATGGTTCCGACAGATAAAACTCTTTAAAGAACTTGGAGGCATTGTTTACCTTAAAGAATCTTTATTTGAGTAGCATACCATCGTGGCTAACACAATCAAAGCCAAAAACTAGATTCCCCTCCCCTGAGCACGTAGTATCAAAGCACAATTCCCTCCTCTCCAATTAACAGTCATAAATCACATTCTCCAATTAGCTTGAAATGCAGGCTTCCCCTCCAGTTCTCCAAGCCCGCCAATTCTTATCATCTCTTATTTCAATAACCTTGGTTCTCACGCTAGGTCCAGTATTGTTATGTCTAGCTGAACTCTAATGCACATTCCTCCCCCCACCCCAAGCATCATCTAACTCTAACTCTAAGAGTAAAACATAAAAAGAAAATGGTTGCATCTCCAACTGTTGTCAGAGCAAAAACATCCGATGTTAGCAGCGTTGACCTCAAAACTGGTGGACTCACTAACGTTGCTGACATTAACGTGTCGCCTCTTTGCTTTTCAGATCATCGAACAACTAGAGCTGTCCTTCCCTCTACGGTAAGTAGGAAGCGTGCCTCGGTTTCCCCATCTCCTCTCGAGCCCAGGTGCTCATTCACCCAGGACTTGTCTCTTGCCGGCTTCTTTGGGAAGATTTTCCTGATGGCGACTGAGCACAACTGCGAAGTTAACAAATAATAAGGTTTGCTTCTCCAGGGTCAGCCAAGAATTGACCAAAACATATGAAAAGCAAAAATAAAAAATGCCACTCAGGGCTACTTCTCTGTAAATTAGAGAGAGTCAGCTTTGAAACGTGCATTTCTATAGTCCAGTGTTTGCTTTAAGATGGGTGGACTTCAACTCCCAGAATTCCTTAGCCAGTCAATGTTTCTCAACCTCAGCAGCGTTGAGACGTGGACTTCAACTCCCAGAATTCCTCAGCCAGCCAGAGTTTCTCAACCTCAGCAGCGTTGAGGCGTGGACTTCAACTCCCAGAATTCCTCAGCCAGCCAGTGAATGTCCAGCTCTTTTCCTCAATCATCTTGGGGTGTCTTTTTAAAAAAAAAAAAAAAATATTGAGTTTTATAGGGTTGGGGATAAAACAGGATCGGGATAAGGATTAAGGTTTAGGGTGGGGTTGGGATCAGGATTGAGGTTTTCCCCCAATAACATTTTCCATCTTTAGCAAACAGACTATTGTCTGGGTACATTCAATTAACAATAGTTAATATAGTCATAAATAACCGTAGTAAGTATAATGAGTGATAATCATAAACAGTATCAGTTAATCAATGCATATCATTCTTCTTACCAATATGTACGTTCAAAATAACATATCCCATTCATTTCTCACTAGTTCGTTTTCCTAACCATTGGTAAAAATTGTCCCATGTTTTAAAAGTAAACTGAGTCTTCTTTCTCCTTAATCTCTAAAGTCAATCTATCCATTTCTGCATATTCTAATATTTTCTTAATTAAAACCTCTTCAGATGGTAAGTTTTCATTTTTTCAGTATTGGGCAAATACTATTCTCGCTGCGGTCAGTACATGCAATGTTAAATATTCATTCTCATAGTTAGGTCCTAATATTCCTAACAAAAATAGTTCTGGTTTAAATTCTATTTTGTCTTTTAATCGTCTTTTCCAACCATCTTGGGGTGTCTAGCTGAGCCCAGAAGACCTCTGAGGTGTGTTAAACTAGCATGGCTAGCCAGAGAATTCTGGGAGTTGAAGTCCACCCGTCTTAAAGTGGCCTGGGTTGGTTTTTCCTCACCCTCCCGTCGGAGCAGAAGAAGCTTCTTGGATGAGAAGCGAAATGTCTTCCAAGAAAAACCAGACAGTCCAGTTGCCTCCTGGAAAATACACCTTTAGGACATCCCGGATTGAGAAACGCCGTAGAATCACATACCGTAAATGCCGGCGTATAAGACGACTTCCGCGAGCGCTGAAATCGGCACCAAAGACGGGGGTCGTCTTATACGCCGAGTCATCTTATACGCCGGAAATACTGGTAGTTTCCGGCGTATAAGACGACGTTCTAGGAATGCGGCCCGACTATAAAGACGGGGGTCGTCTTATATGCTGGGTCGCCTTGTACGCCGGCATTTACGTTAATTATTATATTGAATACCTGTTTCAAGGGCCCTCCTCCAAAGGTATCTAGATTCCACCTGGAAGTGGAATATAAGCTAGAACAAGTGGAATATAAGCTAGAGCAAGAAAGCAGCACTTTTGAAATTCATCCGTAAGCACCTGGGGCTCAGGATATCATCTGGAGATGGTCTTCTCCAAACTGGGGTCCACAAGATGTCCAGCAAGACCTGTACGTGATGCTAGCTGGGGATTCTGGGACACGTGGTCCCAACTTGTCTAGAAGATGCCGGAAGAGGGATGAGTGGCACAAAAGATGCAAAGACTTGACTGAGGACCGATAAAAGAGAATATTTCCAGTTCAGAGTAGACCTGTGGGATCCTTGGTGCTCTCTTAGCTTGGTCAAGCTAGCATTGATGGTGATACCTAGTTTGGTAATGAAACGTCTGCGAGAAAACAAGCAAGGTGAGAGAGCACCAAGGACCCCACAGTTGTCCTCCTCCTCCTCCTCCTCCTCCTCCTTTCCACAAACCCCTCCCTTCTAGCACTGATAATGTTACCTAGTTCGGTCATGAAACGTCTGCAAAGAAACATCCCAGCTCAGAGAGCACCAAGGACCCCACAGTCTTCTTCCTCCTCCTCCTCTTCTTCTTCCTCCTCCTCTTCCTCCTCCTCCTCCTCCTCTTCCTCCTCCTCCTCCTTTCCACAAACCCCTCTTCCTTCTAGCACTGATGATGTTACCTAGTTGGGTCATGAAATGTCTGCAAAGAAACATCCCAGCTCAGAGAGCACCAAGGTCCCCACAGTCCTTTCCTCCCCCTCCTCCTCCTCCTCCTCCTCCTCCTGTTCAGTGTGGGTGTGCGAGCAACACAGCTATTGAGATGCTTCTTTCACTCCTGTTTCCTTTTCAGGAACATGGATCGGCCGGAACTCTGTCAAATCACCTTGTATGACTTCCAGAAATTCTTACAATACGATCAAAAGGTATTTTCTGAAACAAATAGGCTTTGCTTCCAGCAGAGATAGCGTGTTTTTTAGCTTGTTTGATCTCCGTCCATTTTAATAGCGAATGTTTTCGTGTTGCTTTTACGATGCTTTCGTAGGCCAGCCCCAGTCTCTTGACAATGAAATGGAGGGGGGGGTCTGTAAATTCAATAAATACATAAATAAACATTGCTGCACAGGTGGTCCTTGACCTACGACCGCAATTGAGCCCCAAATGTCTATTGTTAGGTGAGACATGTGTTGCCCCGTTTTACGACCATTCTTGCCGCAGTCGTTAAGTGGATCACTGCGGTGGTTAAGTTAGTAACCCGGTTGTTAAGTGAATCCGGCTTCCCCAGGGACTTTGCTGGCCAGCAGGTCGCAAAAAGGGGATCACGTGACCGCCGTAAGTATGAGTTAATCGCCAAGCATCTGAATTTTGATCACGTGACCATGGGGGTGCTTACAACGGTCGTAAGTGTGAAAAACGGTTGTAAGTCAGCTTTTCAGTGCCGCTGTAACCGTGGGCGGTCCCTAAACGAACCATCGTAAGCCGAGGACTGCCTGTATTGTCCTTCGCCGCTAGACAGAATCTTGCCAGACTGAAGCAGGCTATTTGCATCATCAAAGTTATACTCCGAGAATCTCTAGGGAGGGGCCATTTTAACCCCCAAACAGAGGCCTAAACTTTGCTGTCTATTAGTCCTCTGGACTGCAAGTGAATGAATGAATGAATGAGTGAGTGAGTGAGTGAGGGAATGAATAAGTGAATGAGTGAAATGCAGTCTCGCCCTGGGAATCCAGACCCCATTCCACCACAATCAATTTGGCTCCTAGCCACTCCTTAACCTTCCTCCCTTATGTCGTCAACGCTGCTAACATCGGATGTTCTTGCTTTGGACAACATTTGGAGATGGAGCCATTTTCCTTCTTAGGTTTTACTCATAGAATTAGAGTGGGAGTTAGAGCAGTGATGGCGAACCTTTTAGAGACCGAGTGCCCAAACCCCACTTATTTATCGCAAAGTGCCAGGGCTGCATCAGCATTGCGGTGCCCTCGGGGGGGGGGCAGGGAGGCACCTGAGTGCTGCCTCTGGCAGGCAAAAACTGGGGGCGCAAAAATGGGCCACCGTGCTGCAAGGCGCAAAAATGGCCGCCGCCGCATCGCGGGGTGCAGATACAAGGCGCTGCACTACGTAAGAACGGGGCAGAGCTAGTGAGTATCACGCAGGCACTGCACCATTTGCAGTGTGTGCGTGCTCGCGGTCCCGTGCCCGCATGCACGCATGCAAAATGCTTCCCCCTCCCTTTTCTTCCAGTCTACCAATCAACAATGGTTGGTGACCTCTGCTCTACCACCTCTACTCCAGCTTGCTAGTCGGGCGCTTCGCCTCCTTTGTGCTGGGCGGGGCTCCTGCTCTGGGTGGGGGTGGCAGCCTGATGGACCTTCTGCTGGCAGCGGTGGCGCGCGTGCCAACAGAGAGGGTTCTGAGTGCCACCTCTGGCCCACGTGCCATAGGTTCGCCACCATTGAATTAGATGATACTGGTGCAGGGGGGGGGGGAAGAGGAAGAATGTGCATGGGAGTTTAGTTAGACATAACAATACTGGATCTAGCGTGAGAACCAAGGTTATTGAAATAAGAGATGATAAGAATTGGTGGGCTGGAGAACGGGAGAGAAAGCCTGCATTTCAAGCTAATTGGAGAACATGATTTATGACTGTTCACTGGAGGAGGGAATGGTACTTTGATATTATATGCTCAGGGGAGGGGAATTCAGTTTTGAAGTTCTTCGAAGAGTTTCATCTGTCAGAATCGTGACATACGTTGTCTCCCTAAACCTGGGGGGCACTGATCTTGATAAAACCAGTGTAGTGCATATCAAAGTGGCGGGACTTTGATCACGGACGCCATCCTGACTTTTTTGACCTCGCCTGAGGATGCCCCTTCCCTCTCAGCTCAAACCCGGCTCCCTGGCTGCGCAGCTTCCTAGTAACTCTGCCCTCTTCCTTTTCTTATGCAGGAGGCCTGGGCGAGCGATCTTGCCAAAGTTCGCCGGTTCATGTGCAGCTACTTGCAGGATCGTTCTGCCGACACGACAGAGCCCGTCTTCCAGTTAGATGAAGTGAGTGTCTGGCTCTTTGTAGGATGTCTTGTTTGGGCTCAGAAAACCTCTTGAGATGTAGTTAGACCGGCATCTCTCAACCTCAGGAACTTTAAGATGGGTGGACTTCAACTCCCAGAATTCCTCAGCCAACTGCGAGAGGGATCTCAGAGTCCTAGTGGACCATCCCTTAAATAGGAGCCAGCCATGTGCTGCAGCTGCCAAAAAAGCTAATACAATCCTAGGCTGCATTAACAGAGGGATAGAATCAAGATCACGTGAAGTGTTAATACCGCTTTACAATGTCTTGCTAAGGCCACACTTGGAATACAGCATCCATTTTTGGTCCCCACGATGTAAAAAAGATGTTGAGATTCTAGAAAGGGTGCAGAGAAGAGCAACAAAAATGATTAGGGGACTGGAGGCTAAAACATATAAGGAACGGTTGCTGGAATTGTGGAGGTCTAGTTTAAGGAAGAGAAGGACGAGGGGTGACATGATAGCAGTCTTCCAATATCTCAGGGGCTGCCCCAAAGAAGAGGGAGTCAAGCTATTCTCCAAAGCACCTGAGGGCAGGACAAGAAGCAACGGATGGAAACTAACCAAGGAGAGAAGCAATCTAGAACTAATAGTTCTGATAGCTAAAACAATTAATCAGTGGAACTCCTTGCCTCCAGAAGTTGTGGGTGCTCCATCATCGGAGGCTTTTAAGAAGAGATGGGACAGCCATTTGTCTGGGATGGTATAGCGTCTCCTCATTCACTAGGGGGTTAGTCTAGAAGACCTCCAAAGCTCCTTCCATCTCTGTTAACTCTATAATAGTCTTTCTTTCCCTCAACTTTGCACAGTTCCTGACGTTCTTGTTCTCCAAAGAAAACACGCTGATGGATTCCAAGGGTGAGCAAGTGGTCCCTGAAGAAATGAATTTTCCCCTGTCCCAGTACTGGATCTCGTCTTCACATAACACGTAAGAGTTTCTCGGATCCCGAGGCCGATTACGGATGGATACTGGTGCAAAGGAGGCCACTGAGGTCACTGCTAGATAGGACTGTCCCCTGCATTTCGCCAGGCCTAGGGTGGCCATGACACCAAGACTAATAAACTCTCCCACAGCAAATATGGGGCCACCAAACTTGGCCACTTTAAGACTTTGTGGACTTCAACTCCCAGAATTCCTTGGCCAGCTTAAGGAATTCTGGGAGTTGAAGTCCACAAAGTCTTAAAGTGGCCCAGCTTGCCCTGTGCTAGAGCATGTGTAGACCTTTTGTTAAGCTTTGTATTGAAGTTATATTTCTATATCCATGGAGTGCTTGGCCTAGCCCAGGGGTAGGCAACCTTGGCTCTTTTATGACTGGTGGACTTCAACTCCCAGAATTCCAGAGTCAGCCATGCTGAGGGGAAAGGGAGAGGTTTCCAAGCTGAGCCATGCTGGCTCAGGAATTCTGGGAGTTGAAGTCCACGAGTCATAAAAGAGCCAAGGTTGCCTACCCCTGGCCTAGCCTGTCCATGGATGGAAAGATTCGGTCCAGATCTTCCCATCTATTTTATCTTTATCGCTATCTAACAAAATGTAATTCAGTGGTGAAAAAAGCAAGGTTCTACATTTAAGCAAGAAAAACCAAATGTATAGGTATAGTATAGGGGGTACCTTGCTCAATAGTAGTAACTGTGAGAGGGACCTCGGAGTCCTAGTGGACAATCACTTAAATAGGAGCCAGCTGTGTGCTGCAGCTGCCAAAAAAGCCAACACAGTGCTAGGCTGCATTAACAGAGGGATAGAATCAAGGTCACGTGAAGGGTTAATACCATTTACAAGGCCTTGGTAAGGTCACACTTAGAATACTTCATCCAGTTGTGGTCACCACGATATAAAAAAGATGTCGAGATTCTAGAAAGAGTGCAGAGAAGAGCAACAAAGATGCTTAGGGGACTGGAGGCTAAAATATATAAGGAACGGTTGCTGGAATTGGGTATGTCTAGTTTAACGAAGAGAAGGACAAGGGGGGACAGGATAGCAGTCTTCCAGTATCTCCGGGACTGCCCCAAGGAAGAGGGAGTCAAGCTATTCTCCAAAGCGCCTGAAGGCAGGACAAGAAGCAACGGGTGGAAACTGATCAAGGAGAGAAGCAACCTAGAACTAAGGAGAAACTTCCTGACAGTGAGGACAATTAACCAGTGGAACTACCTGCCTCCAGAAGCGGTGAATGCTCCAACACTGGAAGTTTTTAAGAAAAGACTGGACAGCCATTTGTCCGAAATGGTGTAGGGTTTCCTGCCTGAGCAGAGGGTTGGACTAGATGACCTCCAAGGTCCCTTCCAACTGTATTATTATTATTATTATTATTATTATTATTATTATTATTATTATTACTACTACTACTACTACTACTATCATCATCATCATCATCTTCTTCACAAGTACGAGGTCTGCATCCATTATTAGGGCTACTCCTGGCGCCACTGTGCCCTGCTCACAGTCATCCACGCCCTGGTTTTCCCCCCCCCCACCTCATGGTCTTGACTCCTGTAATGAGCTCTACGTGGGGCTGCCCTGGAAGAGTATCCGGAAGCTTCAGTTGTTTCAGAATGCAGAACAGTTTGGTGGACACCCAAACTTGTGGAGGTGTCACCTCTTCTGCACCAGTCACCTTGGCTGCCAGTCTGCTCCTGGGTACAATTCACGGTGCTGGTTGTTAGCTTTAAAGTCCTACCTGGCTTTGGGGCCAGGTTATTGGAAGGACCCAGCTGTCCCCTATTACATATACTGGCCCGTTATGATGGGAAGGCAGGGCGTGTTTCTGGTCCCACCTATGAGAAACGTGCAGTAGATCTGGTGGGACGATGGAAAAAGGGCCTTCTCGGTGGTGGCCCCTTCTATGTGGAACATCATTCCCCTGGAGGTACGGCTGCCCCCCCCATCTTGCTTTTCCATAAAGGCCCTAATTTTGTCAGCAGGCCTGGAGACCACGGATGGAGACGGAGATGGTCAAGGGTGGTTGATTTGATTGTGTGGCTGCTGCCCTGGGATGGGGTGGGGTGTTAATGTTGTGGGTTTGTAATGTTGCAAGCCTCCCTGGTGTGGGAATTGAATGACCATGTACTGATGGAGAACATATTTATAGCTCTGGGTTGAACCGGGGGGGGGGAGTTCTTGGTGATCACTGAGCTGTGTTGTTTTCTTGCACACGTTTCATGACCGAGGTAGGAAACATCCTCAGTGCTAGAAGGGAGGGGAGTTTGAGAAGGAGGAGGAGGAGGAGGAGGAGGAGGAGGAGGACTGTGGGATCCTTGATGCTCTCTGAGCTGGGTGGTTTTCTTGCACACATTTCATGACCCAACTAGGGAACATTCTCAGTGCTAGAAGGGAGGGGGGTTTAACAAGAGGAAGAGGAGGAGGAGGAGGAGGAGGAGAAAGACTATGGGATCCTTGATACTCTCTGAGGTTAGCTGTTTTCTTGCAGACGTTCCATGACTCAACTAAGGAACATCATCAGCGCTGATACTATTGCACTGATGACATTACCAAGTTGGGTCCTGAAATGTCTGCCAGAAAACCACCAAGCTCAGAGAGCGTCAAGGATCCCACAGTCTTCCTCCTCCTCCTCCTCCTCCTCCTCCTCCTCCTCCTCCTCCTCCTCCTCCTCCCTTCTAGCACTGAAGATGTTCCTTAGTAGGGGTCATGAAATGTCTACAAGAAAACCACCAAGCTCAGAGAGCATCAAGGATCCCACAGTCTTCTTCTTCTTCTTCTTCTTCTTCTTCTTCTTCTTCTTCTTCTTCTTCTTCTTCTTCTTCTTCTTCTTCTTCTTCTTCTTCGTCTTCTTCTTCTTCTTCTTCTTCTTCTTCTTCTTCTTCTTCTTCTTCTTCTTCTTCTTCTTCTTCTTCTCCTCCTTCTCCTTCTCCTTCTCCTTCTCCTTCTCCTTCTCCTTCTCCTTCTCCTTCTTCTCCTCCTCCTCCTCCCCCCCCTTCTAGCACTGAAGATGTTCCCTAGTAGGGTCATGAAATGTCTGCCAGAAAACCACCAAGCTCAGAGAGTGTCCTCTCCTGGAAATTCATCTAATCCGTAAAGAAAATAAGTCTTCGAGAGATTGTGGACTCGGGGGGGGGGGGGGCTGTCCAATTCATTCCCCAATTCTCCCCACAGCCTTTCATAACCAAGAATGGCTTTGCAGGGTTCTCATCCCAGTTGCTTCTCCCTCCCTCCCCTGCAGGTATCTCACCGGGGATCAGTTCTCCAGCGAGTCCTCCCTGGAAGCCTACGCCCGCTGCCTTCGGATGGGCTGCCGATGCATTGAATGTAAGCTGACGCCCACCGCTCTTGAGCCTGTTAACAAGCCTTGGTTAAGGGCCACACCGTTGTCTGTGCTCATTCGGCGCCAAGGATATTTCTGAGAACCATCTGTGGTCTTTTCACCACGTTGTCCAGGCTCTGACGGACGAACCCACGCAAGCAAGACGTTCTGAACTCTTAATGCAGTGGTGGCGAACCTCTGGCACTTACAGCCCTCTCTGTGGGCACATGCGCCATGCCCCTGAGCTGGCAACCATCCCTCTTCAACCAGCTGCCCACTAACTCGCCGAGGTCCCACGTGGCCGGATGCATCCCAGCACGGCTGGTTTCCCTCCCCCCATCCCATCCCTCCTGGCCTTGCATGCTCTCCTTTTCCCCGGCACGGCCCACTGCATCGCCTCCTCAGCTGTCGGCTGTCCGTCCGGCTCAGAGGCAGCTTCTCTGAACTGCTGGCGGCAGGCTGCGGAGCCCCAGAGTGCGCCACTCAAGGGGCCGACAGGCTGTGGCTGCTGACGGACACTGTCGGCCCCCATGCGCTCATTGGCCTCTGTGTGCGGGGGGCGATGGTGTCAGGCAGCAGCTGCCCCGGCCCCTGCCTCTCCTTGTCCTGCGGCATTGGTACCCCCGCCCTGCTTCGCCTTGCCTTGCCTCACCCCGCAGGATGAACCTCCTGTCCACCGCCCCACCTGCCAGAGACCCCCTGGATCTCCCCCAACCCTGCCCGGCCCCCACAGGCGTCCCTCCCCACAAGCAACATCAAGGTAACCATGCCCACTTTGGCCACATTCATCCAGTCTGCCATGACCACCATAGCCACGTCCACCCAGTGGGCCATGCCCACCTGGCACCCGGCGATAAATAAGTGGGTTTTGGGTTGCAGTTTGGGTACTCGGTCTATAAAAGGTTCGCTATCACTGTCTTAATGCCAAACTTTATTGAGTACATCATTCCGGCACAAACGAATGCAAAACCAGCTCTGGTAACCCACCCCCAGCCCAAACCCCTTATAGTAAAAGTATAGAACTTCCCCTCCCCACTTCGGATCAGATCACGCTGTCCAATTAGATGCTAAAATATTGTTATGAGAAAGGGTCTCTGAGGCTGGCCAGACATCTGCTGAACCGTCCTTGATTCTCATGGTCCGGCTTCTTCATCTTTAGAACCTGCATTCCATTCTCCTCCCCTCCCCCGAGTTCGTGGGCAAGCTGGGAAGCAATAATTGTCGCAACGGCACCATTACGCTGCGAACTTGACACGCCTAGCGATTTTCTACGTTTGGAAGGACAAAAAAAAAAAAAAAAACGCCAACGCTTCCCCTTCTCGGCATCCCACAGGGTCCAGCAGGTGTTGGAAGGCCATCCTATCTGGACAGCCCTTGTTAAAAACCGGTGTGTCACCGTTGAATGTGTTTGTGACGGTTGCCAAAGGGGAACGCAATTTGTGTATATTTGCAGAGGAGCCTTGATTAGATGTAACAGCGGGAGATGGAGACGATTAATTTATTAATTGCATTTGTGGACGTTTGATGGAGGGCCAGAAGTGTGTTTTTCCTTTTCAACTGGGCACCTTCAAAAAGCGGGCAAAGCTTGTCATTCTTGGAATGAGAAATGTATACCCCCCCCCCAACAAACACAAACACAACACTCTCACACACACAACACAACGGACTGGGCGTTTAACGGTCACTTGAATCTCAACACGCCCAGAAGGTGCTCAGTTGAGAAGGCCTGGTTTGTGGGATTGTTTAAAAGTTGTGATGGTTATTTTGAGAAACCAATCCAAGCTTTGATCTTCTCTGCCCCAGTGGACTGTTGGGATGGCCCCGATGACCTGCCCATCATCTACCACGGCCACACGCTGACCTCCAAAATCAAGTTCCTCGATGTGTTGCACACCATCAAGGAGCACGCGTTCACCACCTCCGAGTAAGCCGGGTTGCTGCTTTTATAGGCCTTGTGGTGGCCTCTTTCTCTTCCTCTCTTGGGCTTCTTCTTCCTCTTCTCCTCCTCCTCCTCCTCTTCTTTCCTACAAACCCTACTCCTTTTTATCACTGCTGCTCTTCTTCTTCTTCTTCTTCTTCTTCTTCTTCTTCTTCTTCTTCTTCTTCTTCTTCTTCTTCTTCTTCTTCTTCTTCTTCTTCTTCTTCTTCTTCCTCTTCTCCTCCTCCTCCTCTTTCCTACAAACCCTATTCCTTTCTATCACTGCTGCTCTTTTTCTTCTTCTTCTTCTTCTTCTTCTTCTTCTTTTCTTCTCCTCCTCCTCCTTTACTTCCCCCCTCCTCCTTCCTCCTCCTCCTCCTCTTTCCTACCCCCACTCCCTTCTATCACTGCTGTTGTTCTCTAGTCATTTCTTCTTCTTCTTCTTCTTCTTCTTCTTCTTCTTCTTCTTCTTCTTCTTCTTCTTCTTCTTTTCTTCTTCTTCTCCTCCTCCTCCTTTACTTCCCCCCTCCTCCTTCCTCCTCCTCCTCCTCTTTCCTACCCCCACTCCCTTCTATCACTGCTGCTGTTCTCTAGTCATTTCTTCTTCTTCTTCTTCTTCTTCTTCTTCTTCTTCTTCTTCTTCTTCTTCTTCTTCTTCTTCTTCTTCTTCTTCTTCTTCTTCTTCTTCTCCTCCTCCTCCTCCTCCTCCTCCTCCTCCTCTTCTCCTTCTCTTATTTTTCTTCCTTCTCCTCCAATTCTTATTTCTTCTCCTCCTTCCCTTCTCCCCTTTTTTCCATTCTCCTCCTCCTCCTCCTCCTCCTCCTCCTCCTCCTCTTATTTATCTCCCTTCCTCCTCCTCCCCCCCATCTCCCACCCCATCTCCACTCACCCTCTCCTCCCTCCTCCTTCCTCTTCCTTCTTCATGTTCTCCTTTATCGGAGGGTGGAATCCCTGATGGTAAGAACGAATCTCACAGAAGGCTTTCAGTGGCTCCGTCAAAATTGGTCCCCAGGACGGAGAAGAACTTTCCAGAAACTGGAAAGCATGTTTTGCTTGACGGAACGGAGCAGCCAGGAAGAGGCTCCCATCCTTTGTTCCCAAGCCCGCTCAGAAAGCCCAGGAGGTTGGTAGCTCTGGTCCCATCCCTTTGTGGAGCCAACTTCCTGTCCTCAGGAAGTCATACTTCAGACCATCCCGGTCCAGACTGCTTGGCTGTTCTCAGCTTTGCTCTGCAGAACGACGCGTCCTTGGGTGTCACCCTAGAACAGGGGTAGGCAACCTTGGCTCTTTTATGACTGGTGGACGTCAACTCCCAGAATTCCTCAGCCAGCCTCCATTTTGTTTATTAGATTTAAGACTGGAGTCTTCAAACTTGGCCCCTTCATGACTGGTGGACTTCAACTCCCAGAATTCCTCAGCCAGCCTCCATTTTGTTTATTAGATTTAAGATAGGAGTCTTCAAACTTGGCTCTCTTATGACTCGTGGACTTCAACTCCCAGAATTCCTGAGCCAGCCATGCTGAGGGGAAAGGGAGAGGTTTCCAAGCTGAGCCATGCTGGCTCAGGAATTCTGGGAGTTGAAGTCCACCAGTCATGAGGTGACCATAGTTCCCCCATGCTGGCTCAGGAATTCTGGGAGTTGAAGTCCACCAGTCATGAAGGGGCCATAGTTTCCCCATGCTGGCTCAGGAATTCTGGGAGTTGAAGTCCACAAGTCATAAAAGAGCCAAGGTTGCCTACCCCTGGTCTAGGAGGCTCACCACTTAGAACAGGAGGACTTAGGACAGGGGTAGGCAACCTTGGCTCTTTTATGACTGGTGGACTTCAACTCCCAGAATTCCTGAGCCAGCTTGGCTCAGCTTGGAAACCTCTCCCTTTCCCCTCAGCATGGCTGGCTCAAGAATTCTGGGAGCTGAAGTCCACCAGTCATAAAAGAACCAAGGTGGCCTACCCCTGACCTAGACTGGTGGACTTCAACTCCTACCCCTGCCCTAGAAGCAAACAGGAAATCCAGGGTTTTCGGGGTCCTGCCTGATGCCCCTTCCTTCCCCCCACCCCCAGGTATCCCATCATCCTGTCCATCGAAGACCACTGCAGCATCGTCCAGCAGAGGAACATGGCGTCCCACTTCAAGAAGGTCTTTGGCGACATGCTGCTCACCAAGCCGGTGGACGTCAACGCCGACCAGCTTCCTTCTCCTGCCCAGCTGAAGAAAAAAATCCTGATCAAGGTAGCCAAGTGTCTCCCACCTGGGAGAAATCGTGAGCAGGCCCAGCCCCTCTGACCTCTTTACAAAATTGTGGAAACCTTTTGGGAAAAGTGTAATTTTGAGGTTTGATGGCTAAGAACACCACTTTTGTTTTTTTTTGGGGGGGGGGGTAGTACCGTAAAATTATATATCAATGGAAAGATAATTCAATCAAGAACGTAATGCCACAATGTTTGTTCAGTTATCTCTACTGCATTCTGTGAAAAGTGATAGCCCAATAACCAGAAAAAGGAAGCACAACTTGCTCAGGTTGATCTCAGATAGCTTTCTTTCATCCAATTGCAGCCAATGAGCATGAGCGTTTAGAGAGCCAATCGGGTGTCGTCTTGTTTTGCCAATGAGCCAATCAGATCACAGTAGGATCCAGTGATTGATGAAGAGAAGGACGAGGGGGGACACGATAGCAGTCTTCCAGTATCTCAGGGGCTGCCCCAAAGAAGAGGGAGTCAAGCTATTCTCCAAAGCCCCTGAAGGCAGGACAAGAAGCAACGGATGGAAACTGATCAAGGAGAGAAGCAACCTAGAACTAAGGAGAAGCTTCCTGACAGTTAGAACAATTAACCAGTGGAACAACCTGCCTCCAGAAGCGGTGAATGCTCCACGTTTTTAAGAAGAGACTGGACAATCACTTTTCTGAAATGGTATAGGGTTTCCTTCCTGAGCAGGGGGTTGGACTAGATGACCTCCATGGTCCCTTCCAACTTTACTACTACTACTTTTTATTATTATTATTATTATTATTTATTGAAGTTGAGAGGAGGACATTTGTCAGTGTGTTGTGGGATGGCTATCAAGTTGGTTGGGGTTTTTTTGGTGTTCTTTCATTGAGTGAGCTTGTAAAACGTCATGAAATTAAAGTCATGGTGCAAAGAGTTGACCGGTCGCCCAGAAAGCGTTATAAAGTAGTATTATTAAGTGAGCAAAGCTACAGTTATGAAGAAATGAGAAGGAAAATGGGTGGAAACTTAACCAAAGGTGGCATTTCTACTGTACACTTTTCCCAAAAGGTTTGCACAATTTTGGCCACTACTGTACATACCCTGAAGGAATGTCCCTGGCTCTTCCGTGCACAATGAGGGCTATCCACTTGTTTAGTCATCACTGTCCACGAGAGTCAGGGATGTCGCTGTAGAGCAGGGGTCTCCAACCTTGGCTGGTGGACTTCAACTCCCAGAATCCCCCCAGCCCAGCCATTCTGGGAGTTGAAGTCTTCAAGTGGTCATGGTTGGAGACCCTTAGTCTACATCCGTGTTTTCTCAACCTTGCCAGCACGGAGACAAGTGGAGTTCAATTTCCAGAAATTCCCCCATGAGCCTATGTGGTTTCTAAGTCCCAGAATTCCCTGGCTTAGCAATGCTGGTGGAGGAATTCTGGGCGTTGAAGTCCAAACATCTTCAAGCTGTGAAGATGGAGAACCCCTTGCCCCCCCCCAAAATAAGAGTGTTTCATTCAGAAGAGAATATTGATGGCTCAAGGTCGAACGGGGGGGGGGCTCCGTGACGCTCTCTGAATTTGGTGGTTTTCTTGCAGACCCAAAAGTGCTTTTTTCAGGAGGCAACTGGACTTTCTTGTTTTTCTTTGAAGACGTTTCGCTTCCCATCCAAGAAGCTTCTTCAGCTCTGACTGGATGATGGGGGAATGGAAGGATTTATACTCCTTGCAGACTCTTTCTTTCTTTCCTTCCTTCCTTCCTTCCTTCCTTCCTTCCTTCCTTCCTTCCTTCCTTCTTTCCTCTCTTTCTTTCTTTCTTTCTCTTTCTTTCTTTCTCTTTCTTTCTCTTTCTTTCTTTCTTTCTTTCTCTTTCTTTCTTTTTCTTTCTTTCTTTCCTTTCTCTCTCTCTCTCTCTCTTTCTTTCTTTCTTTCTTTCTGTCTCTCCTATCCTTCTCCTTCTTTCCCTCCCATCTTCCTCCTCTTCCTCTTCTCCTTTCATCCTTCTCCCAAAGATGCTTTTTCAAGAGGCAACTGGACTTTCTTTGTTTTTCTTTGAAGATGTTTCGCTTCTCATCCTAGAAGCTTCTTCAGCTCTGACCGGATGGTGGGGAAGGGAAGGATTTATATTCTTTGCAGACAGCCGCTCATTTGCCTCCTTTTGGAGCAGGGGTGTCAAACTCAATTTCATTGAGGGCCGCATCAGCATTGCGGTTGCCCTCGGGGGGGGGGGCAGAGGGGTGCGGCCTACTGGGTGGGCGTGGATGGAGTGGGTGTGACCTACTGGGTGGGCATAGCCTGCTCTACATCGTTCGTGTTAATGGTGCCTGTGGGGGCCTGGGCGGGAGTGGGACAGATCTGAGGGTCTCTGGCAGAAGGGGGTGGGACCGGGGCAAGCGCCAAGGCATGGTCCATTTCTTCATTCCTCACAAAGGGTGACACCTCCCCAGCATGCACCCAGGGGGCGGGGGTGACACGGCAGGGGCCGGTTCCTCGCTGTTTCCAGATGGTCTTGTGGAGCTAAGACTGAATGCGTTTCAGCATAGATGGCTACCACAAAATTGTACATTGGCTCCCGGCCGGCCTGGGCCAGGGCCAAGGCAGCGGGAGCCCTTCCCTCACTATTTCCAGGATGGCTTCGCGGGCCGCATGAAACCACTTCGCAGGCCGCATCCGGCCCCCAGGCATTGTGTTTGACATGTCTGTTTTAGAGAGTCGTTGAGGCCACCTGGAGGTTTATCTGTGTCCTCAGGGTCACCTGAGTGGTGCAAATAGGTGTGGAGTCTTGGAATGGTTGAAAGGACTGGGTGGTAGACTGGAGAGACCCTGAGGACACAGGTGAACCTCCAAGTGGCCTCAACGACGATTCTCTAAAAGGATGCAAATCACCAGCTGTCTGCAAGGAGTATAAATCCTTCCCTTCCCCACCCTCCAGTCAGAGCTGAAGAAGCTTCTGGGATGAGAAGCGAAACGTCTTCAGAGAAAAACCAGAAAGTCCAGTAAAAATAAGAAAGTCCAGTTGCCTCCTGAAAAAGCACCTTTGGGACAGCCCTGACCTGGATGACTGAGAAGCTCCATAGATATTTTCTTGCAGATGTTTCATGACCCAACCAGGTCACATCATCAGACGTTACTGATGATGTTCCCTAGTTGGGTCATGAAATGTCCCCAAGAAAACCACCCAGCTCAGAGATCACCAAGGATTCCATAGGTGGCCTCCTCTTTCTCCTCCTCCCTGCAAACCCCACTCCCTTTTAGTACTAATGATGTTCCCCAGTTGGGTCATGAAATGTCACCAAGAAAACCACCCAGCTCAGTGACCACCAAGGACTCTATAGGTCTCCTCCTCCTCCTCCTCCTCCTCCTCCTCTCTTTCTCCTCCTCCTCCTCGATTTTGCAAACCCTTCTCCCTTCTAGTACTGATGATGTTCCCTAGTTGGGTCATGAAATGTCTCCAAGAAAACTACCCAGCTCAGTGACCACCAAGGACTCTATAGATCTCCTCCTCCTCCTCCTCCTCCTCCTCCTCCTCCTCCTCCTCCTCCTCCTCCTCCTCCTCCTCTCTTTCTCCTCCTCCTCCTCGATTTTGCAAACCCTTCTCCCTTCTAGCACTGATGATGTTCCCTAGTTGGGTCATGAAATGACACCAAGAAAACCACCAAGATCAGGGAGCACCAAGGACTCTATAGGTCTCCTCCTCCTCCTCCTCCCCTCTTTCTCCTCCTCGATTCTGCAAACCCTTCTCCCTTCTAGTACTGATGATGTTTCCTAGTCGTGTTATAAAATGTCTCTAAGAGAACCATCAAGCTGAGAGACCACCAAGGACCCCACAAACCTCCTCCTCCTTGTTCTCCCAATCTCCACTCCCTTCTAGCACTGATGATGTTCCCTAGTTGGGTCATGAAACATCTCCCAAGAAAACCACCCAGCTCAGAGAGCACCCAGGACCTCTCCGTGCTCTATTTGCATCCCAAAGAGAACATGTTGCCAGGCAAGCTCTCCTGAGCTGGGTTTTTTGGCCCCCCCAAAAATACCATCCTTTGGGTTCCTTCATCTTTCCCTCTCCTCCATTCCCTTTCTTCAGAAGAACTGGCCCATCGTGATGGAGATGAGCCTTTTCTAAATCTGACATATTGACACCTGTCAATAACCAGAGCCGTCCATCAGGAACCCTGGGACATGGTTGTCTGCTTCCATCACTGCACCCCTTCCACTCCTCTTTCATTTTCTCCTCTGCCCTCAGCACAAGAAGCTGGTGGAAGGCAACCTGTACGAAGAAGTCTCCACGGCCAGCTACTCTGAGAACGACATCAGCAACTCCATCAAGAACGGCATCTTGTACCTTGAAGACCCCATTGACCACGTGAGCTCCTGGGATGGGGTGGGCCACCTTGTGGTGAGGGAGGCAGTCAGGTGTCTTCAGAAGATCTCCAAACGGTCTCCCACACCGCCGTGGTTTGCGCCTATCAACCTTCCCCAGCCAGGCGTTCTCTAAATCAGTGTGTCTCAACCCTGACCATTTGAAGAGGGGTAGGCTTCCATTCCCAGAATTCTCCAGCGGGGTCACTAAATGAATTATTTCAGGTTGAGAACTAGCTTTGCAACTATCAGCAGCACGCAACGTTGTTTTGGGGTGAAATGCTTGGATTCTGCATTGGGGGGGGGGCGGATTTGCCCCCCCCCCAATGTATTAATGCCACTCTACAATGCCTTGGTAAGGCCACACCTGGAATACGGCATCCAGTTTTGGTCACCACGATGTAAAAAAGATGTTGAGACTCCGGAAAGAGTACAGAGAAGAGCAACAAAGATGATTAGGGGACTGGAGGCTAAAACATATGAGGAACGGTTGTTAGAATTGGGTATGTCTAGTTTAACGAAGAGAAGGACAAGGGGGGACAGGATAGCAGTATTCCAGTATCTCAGGGGCTGCCATAAAGAAGAGGGAATTAAGCTATTTTCCAAAGCACCTGAAGGCAGGACAAGAAGCAACGGGTGGAAACTAATCAAGGAGAAAAGCAACCTAGAACTAGGGAGAAACTTCCTGACAGTGAGAACAATTAACCAGTGGAACCACCTGCCTCCAGAAGCAGTAAATGCTCCAACACTGGAAGTTTTTAAGAAGAGACTTGACAGGCATTGGTCTGAAATGGTGTAGGGTTCCTGCCTGAGCAGGGGGTTGGACTAGATGACCTCCAAGGTACCTTCCAACTTTACTATTATTATTATCTCTACTTGGCCTCCTATCCCAAAAGCGTTCTATCCCTTCTTTTTCTCTCTTTCGCTTTGATAACAGCCCTCCTCCCTCCTCTGTTACAGACCTGGAGCCCCCACTACTTTGTTCTGACCAGCAACAAGATCTACTACTCCGAGGAGACCTCCCACTATCAGTCCCACGAGGAAGAGGAGGAGGCCGAGCAGAAGGAGGTATTCTGCTCGAGGGAGGCTCTTTTGAACAATTGTTGCCCCCAAGAGGACTAGTGGATTGGGAAGGAACCTCTTGGAGATGACTGGGGAGGCTTGAATCTGGGCTGGTTTCATTGGGGAGGGATAAACATCCGTTGTCGTGAGAATGAAGGGACTGGGGCTAACTTCCCTCCCTCCCATTCGCACACCCGAGGCTGGAAATGAGGTTTAACGTTTTTTTCCTGTTCATCCTGCCAGCCATTCAGAATGCCCAAATACATCAGGGTGGTTGTTTAGGATTTGCAAGCTCCTAATCTATGTAACTCGGTGGTTACATAGCATTGCCAGGTTATTAGATATGCCCATTGGGGTCCCTGGGTGGTTTTCTTGCAGACGTTTGATGACCCAGCTAGGTAACATCATCCGTGCTAGAAGGGAGTGGGAGTTTGGAGTGGAGGAGAAAGGGAGGAGGAGGACTGTGGGGTCCCTGGCGCTCTCTGAGCTGGGTTGTCTGCTTACAGACGTTTCATGACCCAACTAGGTAACATCATCACTGCTAGAAGGCAGAGGGGTTTGGGAAGAACAGGGGGGGAGGAGGAGGACGAGGAGGAGGAGGAGGAGGAGGAGGAAAGGACTCTGGGCTCCCTGGTGCTCACTGAGCTCAGCTGTTTTCTTGCAGACGTTTCATGACCCAACTAGGGAACATCATCAGTGCTAGAAGGGAGTTAGGTTTGCGGAGAGGAGGAGGGGGAGGAGGAAGAGGAAAGGACTGTGGGGTCCTTGGTGTTCTCTGAGCTTGGTTGTTTTCTTGCAGATGTTTCATAACCCAACTAGGTAACATCATCAGTGCTAGAAGGGGGGGGATTTGCAGAGATGGAGAGGAGGAGGAGGAGGAGGAGGAGGAGGAGGAGGAGGAGGAGGAGGAGGAGGAGGAGGAGGAGGAGGAGGAGGAGGAGGAGGACTCTGGGCTCCCTGGTGCTCACTGAGCTGGGTGGTTTTCTTGCAGACGTTTCATGACCCAACTAGGTAACATCATCAGTGCTAGAAGGGAGAGGGGTTTGGGAAGAGGAGGAAGAGGAGGAGGAGGAGGAGGAGGAGGAGGAGGAGGAGGAGGAGGAGGAGGAGGAGGAGGAGGAGGAAAGGACTGTGGGGTCCTTGGTGCTCTCTGAGCTTGGTTGTTTTCTTGCAGACATTTCATGACCCAACTAGGGAACGTCATCCGTGCTAGAAGGGAGAGGGTGTTTGGAGTGGAGGATAAGGAGAAAGGGGGGAAGGAGGAGGAAGAAGAAGGACTGTGGAGTCCTTGATGCTCTGCTCTGCAGCCATCGTAAATATGAATCACTTTTCAAGCATCCAAATGTAAATCAGGTGACCACAGTCCTAAGTCTGAAAAACCGTCATCCATCCCTTTTTTCAGTGTCGTTGTAACTTCAAACCGTCACTAAACAAACTCTCGTAAGCCGCAGTTTGAACGGCTCTCAGGAAGATGCTGCGTCTCATTGACGAGCGCTGTTTTCTCTCTCTCTCTCCTGCTTCCTCCCTCCCCCTTTTAATCCCATCTGCCCCTGTTCCTTCTCCTCTCCTGCTCCATCCTGTCTCGGGCGGTTCCGTAGGAGATTAACAACAACGAGCTGCACTTTAGCGAGAAGTGGTTCCACGGCAAATTGGGCGGGGGCCGCGATGGGCGCCAGATTGCCGAGCGGCTGCTGCACGAATACTGCACCGAGACCGGGGGCAAAGACGGCACTTTCCTGGTCCGGGAGAGCGAGACCTTTGTGGGAGATTACACCCTTTCTTTCTGGTAAGACACCCCAAAATCGTGGGCCATCAAGACTGGGGGGTGCTAAGCGGTTGACTCGAATTGAATAACATTTAAGATACAGGAGGATCTGGAACAGACTTGAACACTGGGCGCTATCTAACAAAATTCAGTGGTGAAAAAAGCAAGGTTCTACATTTAGGCAAGAAATACCAAATGCACAGGTACAGTATAGGGGGTACCTTGCTCAATAGTAGCAAATGTGAGAGGGATTTTGGAGTGATTGGACAATCACTTAAAGATGAGCCAGCCATGTGCTGCAGCTGCCAAAAAGGCCAACACAGTGCTAGGCTGCATTAACAGAGGGATAGAATCACGATCACGTGAAGTGTAAATACCACTTTACAAGGCCTTGGTAAGGCCACACTTGGAATACGGCATCCAGTGTTGGTCACCACGATGTAAAAAAGATGTTGAGACTCTAGAAAGAGTGCAGAGAAGAGCAACAAAGATGATCAGGGGACTGGAGGCTAAAACATATGAAGGACGGTTGCTGGAACTGGGTCTGTCTAGTTTAATGAAGAGAAGGACGAGGGGGGACAGGATAGCAGCCTTCCAGTATCTCAGGGGCTGCCCCAAAGAAGAGGGAGTCAAGCTATTCTCCAAAGCGCCTGAAGGCAGGACAAGAAGAAGCAACAGATGGAAACTGACCAAGGAGAGAAGCAACCTGGAACTAAGGAGAAAGTTCCTGAAAATTAGAACAATTAACCAGTGGAACCACCTGCCTCCAGAAGTGGTGAATGCAACAACACTGGAGATTTTTAAGGAGAGACTGGACAGCCATTTGTCCAAAATGGTATAGGGTTTCCTGCCTGAGCAGGGGGTTGGACTAGATGACCTCCAAGGTCCCTTCCAACTTTATTATTATTATTATTATTACTACTACTACTACTACAAGAAGAAGAGGAAGAGGAAGAAGAAGAAAGAAGAAGAAAGAAGAAGAAGAAAAGAAGAAGAAGAAGAAGAAGAAGAAGAAGAAGAAGAAGAAGAAGAAGAAGAGGAAGAAGAAGAAGAAGAAGAAGAAGAAGAAGAAGAAGAAGAAGAAGAAGAAGAAGAAGAAGAAGAAGAAGAAGAAGAAGAAGAAGAGGAGGAGGAGCAGCAGTGATAGAAAGGAGTGGGGTTTGTAGGAAAGAGGAGGAGGAGTTGGAAGAGGAGGAGGAGAAGAAGAAGGAGAAGGAGAAGAAAAAGAAGGAGGAGGAGGAGGAGGAGGAAGCCCAAGAGAGGGAAGAGGGAAGAAGAAGAAGCAATTTGCTAACCGAGGGCAGTGGTTAATTCTAGGGGTGGGGGGGCTGCGGGATGCAAAATGGGGCAGGGCTTCACATAGCTGGAGGGGGCAAGTGTGAAAAATGATCCTAAGTCACGTTTTTCAGTGCCGTTGTCATTTCAGTCGCCAAACGAGCCGTTGTAGCCACAAGGTAGGAAAACATGGAAATTTGGGCCAAGGTGGCGCAGCAGTTAGAGTGCAGTACTGCAGGCCACTTGAGCTGACTGTGTTCAGCAGGTCAGCGGTTCAAATCTCACCGGCTCAAGGTTGACTCAGCCTTCCATCCTTCCGGGGTAGGTAACATGAGGACCCAGATTGTTGGGGGCAATGTAAATATATATATATATATATACTTTGCTTACTGGTGTACACCGCTTAGACAGTGCTTGCACTTAAAGCGGTATATAAGTCTCATAAATAAAATAAATAAATAAATAAAAATAAATTTGAATCTCTCCTTTTCATCTCCTCCGCCGTTTTTTTTTTTTTGTTTGTTTGTTTGTTTTTTACAGGCGTTCCGGCCGGGTCCAACATTGCCGCATCCACTCCCGGCAAGAAGCCGGCGCTACCAAGTTCTACCTGACCGACAACCTGGTTTTCGACAGCCTCTACAGCCTCATCTGCCATTACCATGAGGTTCCGCTGCGCTGCAACGAGTTCGAGATGCGACTGACCGATCCGGTGCCTCAGCCCAACGCTCACGAGAGCAAGGAGTGAGGAACCAGGGCTTCCCTTCCCGTCCTTTGCCTTTCCCTCCCCTCCCCTCTCCTTCCCCTCCCCTTCATCCCGGTCAATCTTGACGAGGTTCAAGGTCAACTCAGCCTTTCGTCCTTCCGAGGTAAAATGAGGATCCAGATTGTTGGGGGGCAATAGGCTGACTCTGTAAGCCGCTTAGAGCCGGGGTACCCAACCTGTGGGCCATGGCCCACACTATCAGGCCACGGCCTGCTGGCCACGGGGACACGGACGAGGCTGGCCAGTGCACGGACATACGTGTGTGCGTAGACTCACTCTCCCACTCACGCTAGCGCCGCCGCTGCTACGCAAACGGCACCGCGCGGCGAAAACAGGGAGGTGTTAGCGAGTGTCAGGTGGACACTAGCAGTGCCCCGTTTGCGACGCCCGTGCTCGCGGCCTTGTTTGTGCGCGCACACCCCACCCCGTGAAATGCTTCTCCCTCCATTTCCATCTGATCCACCAATCTAGAAAAATTGGAGACCTATGGCTTAGAGCAGTGGTTCTCAACCTGTGGGTCGGGACCCCATTTGAGGTCGAACGACCATTTCACGGGGGTCGCCAAACAATGCAGTCCGCCATTTTTTCCCCCTTTTCCTTAGCTGTGCTCCTCCCTTTTATTCTATTGGCTTTGGAAAGCCAATAGAATAGACTCTCTTCCCTGCTGAGCCTGCCAAAAGTCCCCTTCTGCAAACGGTGCTGCACCCGTTGAGTAGTCCTCGACTTACGACCGGTTGGGGGTCGCGGCATTAAAAAGGTTGAGAACCACTGGCTTAGAGAGAGCTGTGAAGCAGTATATAAGTCTAAGTTAAGGGTCCTGACACTTGGCCCTTTGATGACTTGTGGACTTCAACTCCCAGAATTCCTCAGCCAGGCACATGTGCCTGGCTGAGGAATTTTGGGAGTTGAAGTCCACAAATCATCAAAAGGCCAAATTTCAAGACCCCCGGTCTGGATCCAAGCCCACAGTTTCATCAAAATGGCCGACTGAGGAATTCTGGGAGTTGAAGTCCATAAATGGCCAAGTTTGAAGACTCCTGGTTTAAGTTCTATGGCTATTTTTTAATAAAATGGGGCAGAGCCTGGATCGTCGATGGAGAGCCTTTCCCGGCAGATCTGTGAGACCTTCACTCTTCTGTCTTGTGTGTGTGTGTGTGTGTGTTTGTGTGTCTGAATTGGCGCCTCTTCTCTCCTCCCAGGTGGTACCATGCCAACCTCACCCGCCTGCAGGCTGAGCACATGCTGATGCGGGTGCCCAGGGACGGCGCCTTCCTGGTGCGCAAGCGAAGCGAGGCCAACTCCTACGCCATCTCCTTTCGGTGAGTCTAGCCAGCTGCCCCAAAGACCCAGGGCTTCATAGCAGGCTTGTAAACAATTTGTTTAGTGACCGTGCAAAGTTACAACGGCACTGAAAAAAAAAGGGACTTACGACCATTTTTCACACTTACGGCATTCCCCATGATCAGTCACCAGGCAAATGTGAGTACTAGTCCTACATTAGGCGTGAAAGCCAGATAGGTGACTTTGGGCCAATTGCCAGGTGACTGTGAGTTCTAGTCCTGCCTTAGGCATGAAAGCCAGCTGGGTGTCTTTGGGCCAATAGCCAGGCGACTGTGAGTTCTAGTCCTGCCTTAGGCATGAAAGCCAGCTGGGTGGGCCAACTGCCAGGTGACTGTGAATTCTAGCCCCACCTTAGGCATGAAAGCCAGCTGGGTGACTTTGGGCCAATCGCCAGGTGACAGAGTTCTAGTCCCGCCTTAGGCATGAAAGCCAGCTGGGTGACTTTGGGCCAATTGCCAGGCGACTGTGAGTTCTAGTCCTGCCTTAGGCATGAAAGCCAGCTAGGTGGGCCAACCGCCAGGTGACTGTGAATTCTAGCCCCGCCTTAGGCATGAAAGCCAGCTGGGTGTCTTTGGGCCAACCGCCAGGCGACTGTGAGTTCTAGTCCTGCCTTAGGCATGAAAGCCAGCTGGATGGCTTTGGGCTAGTCCCTCTCTCTCCGCCCACCCCCCCTCACAGGGTGGTGGTTGTGGGGAAAATCGGAGGAGGGAGGTGTGCTGGCTATGTTTGCCGCCTTAGACTGTGTATAAAAATAATAAAGGCCGGATATAAAATAGACGGGAGAGGGTGAGGAAGAGCCTAAAGATTCCTCACCTTGATTCTCTTTGCTATAAGAAGAAGGGACAGAGAAACACGATCAAATTTCCTTTTCGACACCCCTCCGACTGCTAAGCCACGTTTCCACAATTCACGCAGAGCCTGCTTGTGTCCCAAAGGGCTGACCCTTTCCCTGCTTCCCTCCTTGACCTAATGTGGTCTGCGGACCCTCTCTCTCGGCCTTCCTCCCCCGCAGGGCCGAGGGGAAGATCAAGCACTGCCGGGTCCAGCAAGAAGGGCGGCTTTTCACGCTGGGCAGCTCGGCCGAATTCGAGAGCCTGCTCGACCTGGTCAGCTACTACGAGAAGCACCCCCTCTACCGCAAGATGAAGCTGCGGTACCCCATCAACGAGGAGACCCTGGAGAGGATGGGCACGGCGGTGAGGGGTCCCTCTGCCCGGCCCACCCTGGGCCACTTTAGGACACCTGGACTTCCAACGCCCAGCTTTCCCCAGCCAGCATGGCTTCCCTTTTCTGCCAGCCCAGAAAAGGGAGGGAGGGAGAAGGAAGGAGAGAAAAGAAAGGAAGGAAGGGAAAAGGAAGGAAGGAAGGAAGGAAGGAAGGAAGGAAGGAAGGAAGGAAGAGGGAAGGAAAGAAGAGGGAAAGAAGGAAGGAAGAGAGAAGGAAGGAGGAAAAAAAGAAAGAAGGAAGGAAGAGAAAAGGAAGGAAAGAAGGGAAAAGGAAGGAAGGAGAAAAAAGAAGGGGGAGGAAGGAAGGAATGGAGAAGGATGGAGAGAAAAAGGAAAGAAGGGAAAAGGAAGGAAAAAAAGAAAGGAGAGAAAAGGAAGGAAGGAAAGAAGGAAGGAGAGGAGAGAAAAGGAAGGAAGGGAGAAGGAAGGAGAGAAAAGAAAGGAAAGAAGGAAGACAAGGAAGGGAGAATGAAGGAAGGAGAAAAAAAGAAGGAAGAAAAGGGAGAAGGAAGGAGAGAAAAGAAAGAAAAGAAAGAAGAAAAGGAAGGAAGGGAGAAGGAAGGAGAGAAAAAAAGGAAGGAAGGAAGGGAAAAGGAAGGAAAGAAAGAGAAAAGAAAGGAAGGAAAGAAGGAAGGAGAGGAGAGAAAAGGAAGGAAGGGAGAAGGAAGGAGAGAAAAGAAAGGAAAGAAGGAAGACAAGGAAGGGAGAATGAAGGAAGGAGAAAAAAAGAAGGAAGAAAAGGGAGAAGGAAGGAGAGAAAAGAAAGAAAAGAAAGAAGAAAAGGAAGGAAGGGAGAAGGAAGGAGAGAAAAAAAGGAAGGAAGGAAGGGAAAAGGAAGGAAAGAAAGAGAAAAGAAAGGAAGGAAAGAAGGAAGGAGAGGAGAGAAAAGGAAGGAAGGGAGAAGGAAGGAGAGAAAAGAAAGAAAAGAAGGAAGAAAAGGAAGGGAGAAGGAAGGAAGGAGAAAAAAGAAAAAAGGGAGAAGGAAGGAGAGAAAAGAAAGGAAAGATGGAAGAAAAGAAAGGAAGGAAGGAAAGGAAGGCCCAATCCCCCCTGATTTCCCCCCAAATCCAGCATTAGATTTATTTCTGCTGGAATAAAGAAGAAGGCTGAGCAGTGACTTAGCAAGAGATTGGACTACCTGCCTGGACTGTTGTTCTTTCTGATTAGGTCTGCACGGACAGGATGAAACCCTAAAACCCTAACGTTGGAAGGAGCTACCTAGACCAACTCCCATCATATAGAGCTGCCTCTTTCTCATTTAGAAATTATTTCCTAACTGGCTCGGCCTAATGGAGGCGTTAACAGAAAGAGCAGTAGAGTAGTAACAACAAGAACACACAGCAGAGAGTAGTTTGCAGAAGGAGTGAGAATTTATTTTCAGTCTGGCCTAATTTTTTACTTGATGCGCTAGTCCAGGGGTCCTCACACTTGGCCCTTTTATGACTCGTGGACTTCAACTCCCAGAATTCCTCAGTCAGCCACGCTGGCTAAGGAATTCTGGGAGTTGAAGTCCACAAGTCTTAAAGTTGCCAAGTTTGAAGACTCCTGCTTTAAGCTTTTAGTCACTAACTCAGGGATCTTCAAACTTGGCCCTTTTATGACTTGTGGATTTCAACTCCCAGAATTCCTCAGCCAGGCACGCTGGCTGAGGAATTCTGGGAGTTGAAGTCCACAAGTCATAAAAGGGCCAAGTTTGAAGACCCCTGATATAGACTTTAAGAGGGGTGGACTTCAACTCCCAGAATTCCTCAGCCAGCGTGCCCAGCTGAGGAATTCTGGGAGTTGAAGTCCACAAGTCATAAAAGGGCCAAGTTTGAAGACCCCTGATATAGACTTTAAGAGGGGTGGACTTCAACTCCCAGAATTCCTCAGCCAGCGTGCCCAGCTGAGGAATTCTGGGAGTTGAAGTCCACAAGTCATAAAAGGGCCAAGTTTGAAGACCCCTGCATTAATCAAAACTCTTTAGTACTAAAAAAGGTCCTACATGGATTTTTATCTCCCTGTGTGTTGGAGTGCTTCTTCCATGTTGGGGTCCTTAGCAATGGGGTGGAGCAGTGTGACTCAATCTCAGCCACCCTCAGGATGGGTGGACTTCATGTCCCAGAATTCCCCAGCCAGCTGTGCTGGCTGGGGAATTCTGGGAGTTGAAGTCCACAAATCTTAAAAGTCTCTGGGATGGGAAAATCATTCTTTTAAAAAAAATGGGGCCACATGTTCTAGTCACGAATCTCTTTCTTTCCTGACAGGAACTGGATTATGGGGCGCTGTACGAGGTGAGGAGTCCTCACTTTTACGTGGAGGCCAACAAGATGCCTGTGGCGAGAGTAAGTGGGCAAGATGGGGGGCTTATTTCTACACTTTGCCTATTGCAATCTTAAGACTAGATACAGCCACTTTCTCCCCTAAAGGCAAATTGGACTTTCTTTGCTTTTTTCCTTGAAAATGTTTCACTTCTCACCTCAAAAAGCTTTTTCCGTTCATGAAGAACTGAAGAAGCTTCTTGGATGAGAAGCGAAAGCTTTTCAAGGGGAGAAAAAAAACCAAGACAGCCACTGAATTTTGGTCACACGGCCGCAGGGAGGCTGCAACGGTCGTAAGTGTGAAAATTGGTCCTGAGTCCCTTTTTTCAGCGAGTGAGGACCATTTTTCAAACGTGTGACCATTGCAGCGTGCAATTCGCACTCAGAACCTTGACAAGTGACTCACGTTTATGACGGTCACAATGTCCCACGTGATCCCCACTGGCGACCTCCCGACCAGCAGGATCCATGGGGAAGCCAGATCCCTTTAACAACCATGTGACTAACCACAGGGATTCGGTTCAGGGCCGCAGTAAGAAAAGTCGTAAAACGGGGCCAAATTCCCTAAACAAATGTTTAACTTAGCAACATAAATTATTCTGGGGTCAACGGTGGTCATCAATGGAGGACTACCGGGACCGACTTTTTTTCCCTTTGCAGTGTACCGTAAAGGCCTTGTACGACTACAAAGCCCAGCGAGAAGACGAACTGTCCTTCTGCAAACAAGCCATCATCCACAACGTGGACAAGCAGGACGGCGGATGGTTAGTCCCAGATGAATTGGGAGAAAGAAACTTCAAGTTTCCATGGCTAGACTGGTCCGAACTAGCCAGGAATCTCAGCTAAGGGAGAAACGGCCCCCAAATGTAACAGAAGAACAGAGTTGGAGGGATACCTCGGAGGTCATCTAGTCCAACCCCCTGCTCAGGCAGGAAACCCTATCTGTCCCATTTCAGACCAAGGGCTGTCCAGTCTCTTCTTAAAGACCTCCAGGGTTTCGGAAGAGATGACAAGGGTGGCCTCCCTTAATTTAGAGATGGTACGGCCCCTTTAGGACTTGTGGACTTCAACTCTCAGAATTCCTGAGTCAGCCATGCTAGGAGTTGATGTCCACGAGTCTTAAAGGGGCCGTGGTTCCCCCACTTCTGCCTTAATGGAAGGCCCATTACAGCAGGATCTCTCATCTTTTTGTTTTGGCGGCCCGGTGGGAGAGGGAGGGGAAGGTGCCTTACGCGCGCACGCGCAAATGTGAATGTGGCCACATGTACGTACAAACAGGCTGGGAGCATGCACACCACGCAGACAGGGCTGCGAGCATGCACGTGAGGCTCTCAGCGACATTGGCGCCTGTGTGAGGCTTGTGATGCCACCGCCTCCAGGCTCGCGGCGATGCTAGCCACATATGCGTGCGCACGTACAAACAGGTTGCGAGCATGCGCACCACGCAAATGGGGCTGCGAGCATGCACCTGAGGCTCTCAGTGACAGTGACATCTGTGTGAGGCTTGTGGTGCCACCGCCTCCAGGCTTGCAGCGATGCTAGCCACATGTGCATACGCACGCACAAACAGGCTGCGAGCATGCGAACCATGCAAATGGGGCTGCGAGCATGCGCATGAGGCTCTCAGCAACATTGGCGCCCATGTGAGGCTTGTGGTGCCACCGCCTCCAGGCTCACGGCGATGCTAGCCACATATGCGTGCACACGTACAAACAGGCTGCAAGCATGCGCACCACGCGGCTAGGGCTGCAAGCGTGCACGTGAGGCTGTCAGTGACACTGGCGCCTGTGTGAGGTTTGTGGTACCGCGCCTCCAGGCTCACGGCGATGCTACTACCAGGGTGAGGATTGTACTGTGGCCTGCAGCAATGCCGCCCCCAGCGCAAGGATCATGCTGCCACCCCCACGGGAGGATCACACCACGGTCCACCTGCCACTTGTGGCGCTTCCAGTGTCCATGCATTACTAGTGACATGGCTGCTGCGCACACACTTACGGCAACAGTAGCACAAGGGGGGGGGGTTGAGCATGCGCACAAGCATGTGCATTGCGTGTAGCAGTAGTGGGCTGTGGCCCATCGGTTGGGGACATCTACATTACAGGTAGTGCTTGGCTTATAAGCGTTCAGGTAGCGACTATTCTATGTTGCAATAGTACTGAAAAAAAAAAAGACTAATAACCAGCATTCGTAGTTAAAATTGTCGCTGCATCCTCACCCTCCCGTGATGAAAATCCGGGCGCTTGGCAACAACCATTGCAGCATCCTGGGTTCATGCAGTCGCCAGTTGTGACCTTCTAAAATGGGTGAAGTTGGATTTGCTTAATAGCCTCACAATTCACTTCACAACCACCGTGATTCATTTCACGGCCACGGGGAAAACTGGTCGTAAAATCAGGCACGACTGCCTTAAGCATCACCTTGCTCCGGGGTCAAAATCCCAAAGGTGGAGGAATACCTTTACAGGTGCAGCCCTGAGGCTGCGACGGGAAGGGACGCCTCGCTGCTTTTCCTGTTTTGCTTTGTGCCGTTGTGTATTGCGTTGTCGCAAACCCCAACGCCGTGTCTTCTCCCTGTCAGGTGGCGAGGCGATTACGGCGGGAAGAAACAGCTCTGGTTCCCAGCTAACTACGTGGAGGAGATCCTGAGTGCCTCCGTGCCGGAGCAGGACGAAGCGGTGAGTTTTTCCCCAACTTTTTCGAAGTTATGGGGAATGTAGGGAAGACAAGCCATGTTGGCTTGATCCTGGCCAGCTTCCCATCCCCCTTTCCCACTAGGAGGGTGGAACTCCACCCACCCCATCTGGGAGAACCGAAGACGGAGGGTGCACATCCATTTTTGTTTGAGAAGGGAGTTCAGAGACAGGCAATATAATTAAGCCCCAAATTTCTGTCACTAAACGAGACAGTTAAGTGACTTTTGCCCTATATTGCGACCTTTCTTGCTATAGTTGTTAAGTGAATCACTGCAGTTGTAAAGCGAATCTGGCTTCCCCTTGTTTGACGGAAGGTCGCCAAAGGGGATCACGTGATCCTGGGACGCTGCCACCGTCATAAGGACGAGTCAGTTGCCAAGCACCTGAATTTTGATTCTGTGACCCTGGGGATGGTGGGACGGTCGTAAGTCTGAAAAACATCCTTTTTTTTTCAATGCTATTTTAACTTTGAAGGGTCACTAAACAAAATGTTGTAAGTTCAAGGTCTATTGGATTAAGCCAATAACTCTTTCTTGAAGATAAGCAGGGTTGATGTTGCTTCCATCATCTATTAACTTATGTATAGATAACGATTATTTTCTCCTCTTTTCTGGAAATGAATAAATTTGAGCGCCTCTGTTTATTTCTACAAGTCTCAGAATTTTCCGGAGAGAATTCCTCCAGTGAAGGCTGAATAAATTAATGACTGCAACGAACCTTGCTTGATTGTTGGTTTTTGCATCCCGAATTTGATTCCACAGTGGGACTTCAACTCCCAGAATTCCCCAACCAGCTGTGCTGGCTGGAGAATTCTGGGAATTGAAGTCCACGCAGCTTAAGGTTGCCCAGGTTTAAAACACACTGGTTTAAAAACCGTCAGAGCAATCCATGAACAAAAGTGACATTATTAAAGAATATATAGAAGCGTTTTTTTGCCTTTTAACCTTTCTGCCCTCCCTGTTTCTCTTTTCTACCCCCTCCCCGCCTCCCCCCCCCCCAGTCCGTGGAGAACAGCCCTTTGGGGAACTTCCTGAAAGGATTCATTGACGTCCCCTCTTGCCACGTGGGTGAGTGTCTTGCGCCGAGCTTCCGTGGCTGGCGGTGAGTAAGGGAGCGCCTCGACGGAGGGCATTCGGGCGCTCGGGCCTCGTTCGTGGGGCCTGGGGGTCTGGCGCCATTTTTATGGACCCTGCTCTATTATTTTATTTTATATTTTATATTTTATTTAGTATTTTATTTTATTTATTTTAGTATTTTATTTTATTTTATTTAGTATTTTATTTTACTTTAGCGTTTTGTTTTAGTGTTTTATTTTATTTTAGTATTTTATTTATTTTACTTTACTTAGTTTTATTTTATTTATTTTATTTTATATTTGATTTTATTTAGTATTTTTTAATTTTATTTTATATTTGATTTTATTTAGTTTTATTTTATTTTATTTAGATGTTATTCATTTTATTTTAGCATTTTATTTGATACTATTTATTTTATTTTATTATTTATTTTAATATTTTGTTTTAATCTTTTTTATTTTATTTATTTTAGTTTAGTTTTTTATTTTATTTATTATCTTATTTATTTTGTTATTTTGTTATTTTATTTTATGTATTATTTTTTATTTTATTATCTTATTTATTTTATTATCTTGTTTATTTTATTATTTTGTTATTTTTTATTTCATGTATTATTTTTTATTTTATTATTTTATTTATTTTAGTATTTTATTTTAATCTTTTTAATTTTATTTATTTTATTTTAGTATTTTATTTCATTTTATACTGTTTATTTTATTTTAATATTTTTTATTTTATTTATTTTATGTTATTTTGTTATTTTATTTTATGTATTATTTTTTATTTTATTATCTTATTTATTTTATTATCTTGTTTATTTTATTATTTTGTTATTTTTTATTTCATGTATTATTTTTTATTTTATTATTTTATTTATTTTAGTATTTTAGTTTTTTATTTCATTTTATACTGTTTATTTTTTATTTTATTATTATTTTATTTTAATCTTTTTATTTTATTTTATTTATTTTATGTTATTTTGTTATTTTCTTTTATGTATTATTTTTATTTTATTATTTATTTTATTATTTTATTATCTTTATTTTATTATTTTGTTATTTTTTATTTTATTTACTTTTTATGCTTTATTTTATTTGTTTTATCCTTTTATTTTATTTGTTTTATCTTTTCATTTTATTTTACGTATTATATTATTTTATTTTTAGATAGTTTGCAACTCACAACCATTTGTTTAGTGACCTCTTGGAGTTACTACAGTATCAAAAAAAAGGGGGACTTGTGACCATTTTTCACACTTACGACCGTTGCAGCATTCACGGGATCAAAATTCGGATGCTTGGCAACTGACTCGTATTTACGACGGTTGCAGCGTCCCAAGGTCATACAAAGTCAACGGGGAAGCCAGAGTCCCTTAACAACCTCACACAACAGAATAACAGAGTTGGAAGGGACACTTGGAGGTCTTCTAGTCCAACCTCCTGCTCAAGTAGGAAATGTTATACCATTTCAGACCCGTGGCTGTCCAGTCTCTTTTTAAAAACTGTGTTACTAACAACTGTAACGATTTGCTTAATGACTGCGACAAGATAGGTCATGAAATGGGTCAAAACTCCCTGAACTGTCTTGCTTAGCAAGGGAAAACATGGCTTCAATTGTAATCTGTCTTCTCCATCGTCGGAAGGCCGCAAAAGGGAATCCCATGGACTCTTAAGACACTGCAACCGTCATAAGTACGTGCCAGGTGCCAAGCGTCTGAATTTTGATCATGTGACCGCAGGGGATGCTGCAACGGTCGTAAGTGCGAAAAACGGATAAGTCCTTTTTTTCAGTGCCGTTGTAACTTTGAACAGGTCACTAAACGAATGGTTGCAAGCAGTGATGGGATTCAAATACCTGAACAACCAGTTGTCTTATTCGATGCGGGCCTGGGCCTCTGATGCCCACAACGACTTCCGGAAATGGCATCCACGCACTTCCGGTGGGCCGTTCTAGGCCTGGGAGGCCTCCTCCAGGTCTCCAAGGCCTAGAATGGACTTCCGGAAGTGGCATCCACGCACTTCCGTTGGGCCGTTCTAGGCCTGGGAGGCCTCCTCCAGGTCTCCAAGGCCTAGAATGGACTTCCGGAAGTGGCAGCCACGCACTTCCGGTGGGCCGTTCTAGGCCTGGGATGCCTCCTCCAGGTCCCCAAGGCCTAGAATGGACTTCCGGAAGTGGCAGCCACACACTTCCGGTGGGCCATTCTAGGCCTGGGAGGCCTCTTCCTGGCCTCCAAGGTCTAGACTAGACTTACAGAAGTGGCATCTATGCACTTCCCGTGGGCTGCTCTAGGCCTGAGAGGCCTCTTCCAGGCCTCCAAGGCCTAGACTAGACTTCCGGAAGCCAGACGGTTCTCCAAAATCAGGTAAATGTAGCTACCGGTTCTCCTGAACCGGTGAGAACCAGCTGAATCCCACCACTGGTTGTAAGTCTGACAGATGACAGAGGACCTTTGCTGTTGTTGAAGACTACCAGTGATTTTTTGTGTGGCAAACCAGTCCATCGTCGTCCTTTTCAAGTCGTCATGCCCCTTTTTTGGGAGAGCCGCAACCCTCCCTCCACGCCCCGCATGCTCCCGACCCCCGTCCTGCGTTGGGGGGGCCTCTTTCAGTAAAGCCGCCCCTCTGATGTCCTTGTAGTTATCTCCAAAGACGCCAGGAGCCCCAAACCCTTTGTCTTCACCATCCATTCTCAGCAGATGACCCACCCATCCCAGTCGCTGGACGTTGCCACCGATTCTCTGGAGGAGCTGAACGACTGGGTGGCCAAGATCCGGGAGGTCACGCAGAACGCAGACGCCAGGGTGAGTCTCCTCCCGACGGGAGGTTCTGGCTGGAGATCCGGGTTGCTCAGGTTTTGGGTGGGCTCCACCAGGCGCCGGTTGCACTTGTGCAGCCTTGCAACTTTGGGAAAGTTGGTCCTGGGGTCAGAGGTGACAGGAGGGCACTTGGGATGCATCCAAGGGCTGTGGAGTGGAGTGGAGTGGACTAGATTGGAACGGAACGGAATGGAGCAAAGTAGAGTACAGTACAGTACAAACAGTACAATACAATACAAAACAACGCAATATAATACAATACAATACAATACAATAATGAATGGAATAGAACAGAGTAGAGTAGAATAGAATAGGATACGATAGGATACGATAGGACAGGACTTTTCAACCAGTGGTACGGGTACCATCTGTGGTACATTGGCACCTGGCAGATGGTACACGACAAGTCCTTCTTGGTTTCTCCTCTGGGAGAAGAATTCACTCTGACTAACTACTAATAGCTGTTGTGGGAAAACCCAATGAAAAAGACAAGAGACAGCAACACAAAACAATAATTCTTACTTTAAGAGGTTTATTCGGCTAATAATTTGGAACATAGCAAGCATAATAACACGACATCACTTACATTAATAACGCAATGAGGTCCACTGGCATAGCAAATTCCAAAAGGACAGCTATAGGCCAATGGCAAATCAATCCCAACCCTTTGCTCTGTTATGTGCCCCTGTGTACGGAAGGGTGGAACAGATGGTCTCCAGACGTCTCCTGATCGGGGTCTGTCTGTATCATGTGCAGATGCAGGAAGGGAAGATCATGGAACGGAGGAAGAAGATCGCCCTGGAGCTATCAGAATTGGTCGTTTATTGCCGCCCGGTGCCTTTTGACGAGGAGAGTAAGTTGCCGTGTCCCGTCATCCCGACTTCTTTTTCACTACAGGCTGGCCTTTCCCCATTTTATGACCTTTCTTGTCGCAGTCGTTAAGGGAAGCACCACAGTTGTCAAGTCAGTGACATAGTTTTTAAAAAGAGACTGGACCACTTCACGGTTGTGTTACTAGCTTGACAACTGCAGCGGTTCCCGTAACAAATTACTTGAAGAAAGGTCATAAAATGGGGCAAAACTCACTTAGCAGCTGTCTCGCTTAGCAACTGAAATCTCGTGCTCGTAAGTGGAGGACTTCCCGTATTCCCCCTCCCCACTCTGCAGGTGTGGCGCTGAACCGCAGCAGATTCCTTGACCCGTTTTCCTTTCCAGAGATCGGCACGGAGAAAGCCTGTTACCGAGACATGTCTTCCTTCCCGGAGACGAAGGCGGAGAAATACGCCAATCGCAGCAAGGGGAAAAAATTCCTCCAATACAACCGGCGACAACTGAGCCGCGTCTACCCCAAGGGGCAGCGCCTCGACTCCTCCAACTACGACCCGTTGCCGATGTGGATCTGTGGCAGCCAGTTAGTGGCCCTCAACTTCCAGACGCCTGGTAAATTAATCGTAATATTTTAACATTTTAACGCTGTAGATCAGGGGATCTCCAAAGCCGGCCTCTTTAAGACTTGTGGACTTCAACACCTCTTTTAACAGACTGATAAATTAGGGGGGGGACCTTTCTGACTTTCTTCCTCCGCCCGTTATGCAGCTGCAGGCTATGCCGTCTCTTAGCTAACTGTTCCCTAGGCCAGAGGTCTCCAACATTTCTGGGCTCATGGCCCAGAGGGAAGGAGAGCAATTTCCAAATTGGTGCGTACATGCGCACACATAAACGGAGCTGCGTGCACAGGCACGGCACTAGCGGCCCCATTCGTGCATGCACAAATAGGCCACGCACAGCTGCCCGGCACTAGCAGCCCCATACGTGCATGAGCGCATGTGCAAACGGGACTGCTAGTGTGAGTGGGAGTACTCGCGTCCACGTGTGTGCACCGGCCAGCCATTGCCACAGCCCGCTGGCCAAGAGGCTATGGCCCCGTAGTGGGCCACGGCCCTGTTCTGTCCCAGCCTATGTGAGTCCTTGTTCTGCTCCCAAGGAAAAACCCCTCTTCCAACAAGCAGGCTGGAACTGCAGGAAAAAACCAGTCCCCTTTTATTATTCACAGACCTGAGTCCATGTCCAAGGCAAACAAAACACAGTTCACAGAAACTCAATTCCTCAACACAAACGGCTGCCTTCGGCCACCAGCACCTCCCAGACCTTCCCATTTATTATGCAGCCAAGGCGTGGCTTCCTAATGCCGTCTCCTTTGCCTTTGGAGCCGCCCCATTGCATTCCTCTGTCCTACTCGCTTCTCTTGCCTGCGCATTCGTGCATCTGGGATTTGTCCCAGCTGTTCTTCATCACTGTCCAACTCAGACTCCCAGCACAGCCGTGTCTCAGCCTGAGCGCGAGTAGAGGGGCCGGGCTCCTCATCAAAGTCTTGGAGCTCCTCAGAGCCTTCCTCTGAGTCTAATGTTACTCCAGGCCCCTCGTCCTCCTCCTCTTCTGATTCCTCTGACTCAGCTGCCGGGTCCACTGGCTGGTGAGGAATCACAACAGGCCCATAAGTTGGGTATCCCTGCCCTAGGCAGCCTCTCTTCCCTCCACCTCCCCGGGCCTTTCACACATACCATTACGTTCTCCAAAGGCCCTTTGTCCCCTGCTCTGACCTCACAGGGTCCCCTTCAGCTGTTCTGTCCTCTTAATCCTAATTTTTCTCTCCTTCCAGACAAACCGATGCAGCTGAACCAGGCGCTCTTCATGCTGGGTGGGCGCAGTGGCTACGTCTTGCAGCCGGACATGATGCGGGACGATCTCTTTGAGCCTTTCAACAAGAGCAGCCTGAAGCACGTGGAGCCCATCACCGTCCAGTTGCAGGTCAGTCAGCTGGGACCTCACGGGACGCTGCCCTGCCCTCTGGCTTGGCTACCGCTTGTTTTTGCGGGTCCCGCCTTGCCTGCCTAACTCACCCCGTTCTTCCTCCTCCCTCCAGATCTTAGGGGCCCGGCACCTGCCCAAAAACGGCCGCAGCATCGTTTGCCCCTTTGTGGAAGTGGAGGTGTGTGGCTCGGAGTTTGACAACGGCAAAAACAAGACGGATGTCGTAGGTAGGAAATCGAGGGACGGCCTCGTGTCTTCCGGGTTTGTCTGAATGGCAGCCAAAGCTTCATCCAGCGGGAGACGTGTGTTCACCGATGTTGGAGAGGGAGGTTTGCTTTGGTCCTGAGACTTCTCTTTCATGGAGCCACACCTGGCCAGGGGCATCAGGGACCACCTAGATACCCCTCGATCAACTGAGCAAATTCAGAATCTCTGCAGGTCCCCCAGGCTGCTTTAGACAGACTCCCAGTTAAGGAGTCTCCAAAATAGGAGAGCAGGTGTCTCCCTCCTTTCTCCCAGTAGTCTTCCCATCATGCCGTTGGGTTGGAGGCAAGAGGGTGGAAGAGGTCCCAGCTGGAGCCATTTCTGCAGCTCGGAGAGTCCTCCGGGTTGGGTGGGACCAAACCTGCCAACTGGGTGGTGATGATGATGATGACAGCCCGTTTAGTCTAGTGGTCAAAAAGTTCTAGTCCCGCCTTAGGCATGAAAGCCAGCTAGGTGACTTTGGGCCAATCACTGGGAAATGGTGAGTTCTAGTTCTGCCTTAGGCATAAAAGCCAGATAGGTGACCTTAGGCCAATCACCAGGAGACTGGGAGTTCTAGTCCTGCATTATTGCATGAAAGACAACTAAATGACTTTAGGCCAACCACCAGGAGACGGTGAGTTCTAGTCCTGCATTATTGCATGAAAACCTGCTGGGTGACTTTGGCCCAATCACCGGGAGATGGTGAGTTCTAGTTCTGCCTTAGGCATAAAAGCCAGATAGATGACTTCCGGTTCTGGTTTGCGGCGTCTCTAATCGCACGGGGAGACTCATCTCCTTGTCGGCTAGCCTTCCCTCCGCCGGTAGGCCCTTATGTGGGTCAAAAGTCACCCTGGAGGGTGCGACTTCTGTCGAGGAGGCTCAGCTCGGCTGCTGAGGAGCGGCGGCTCCTTCAGCTGTCTGAGCTATCTCTGAGGGCCGACGGAGAAAAAGATCGGCCAGTAAAATGGCCGATCACGCTGCTGCTTCAAACTGCAAGTCAAAGAACATCTAATCTGTAAGAACCCCCGTGGTGAATCTGGGTGAGATTTTTTTTTTCTATTCTCTCTATTTTATTTTGTTTTTGGTACCTGTAAGAATCTTGTTGGAATTATTTCCCTGGCTTGAAAAGGCAGCTTCTACATTCTTTGGGAAGAAAGGCGTTCTATAAAAATAGGACAAAATTTTAAAGACTATATTTTACTCTTATAGTTTTTGGGGTACAGAAAATTTTTTTTTTCTTTTCCTCTCTTTCTAAGAACTGTACTATCATCCTATGCTGGAAGATTATTTCTTTTTTCACATTATACTTTAAAAGATAGAAAAAAGGAAATGGTGTTTGGAAAAGACCTTTGATAATTTACTGAGGACATCTAGTGGCGAAAATTTAATACTGCAATTTCTGGTTACTTGGGACCTGATTTTTTGAAGAGAAAAGATAAGTTGTGCAGCTGTGGGAACTGTGGGGGTGGATATTGCCTAAATTATATCAAATATAGCCTCCACAAAAAAGAAAAAAAGAGACTCTTTTTAATCACTATTAAAATGGAGAAACCTTAGTCACAATTAAACTGTACATTTATATTGGAAAAGATCTAGGAGGCTACTGCAGAAATATGTGCTATGATGAAAAAGTTTATTACAGAGCTAAGATCCAGAAATTTCACTTCAAACGCTCAAATGGATGTCCAGGCTACATCTGACTATGGTACAAATCAAAACATACTAGAAGAGGAATCAACAGAGATAAAAGAGAAACTTATTCTATCTTACAAACCTTCCATCTGCAACTTAAGGAACAGAAGAAGCAAAGATTGAGAATTCAAACTACAAAGCAACGATGCTTCAAGGAGGAGAGAAAGAGATGTCTAATGCAGAGGATGGGATTTCTATCCTTTCAAAGGCTACTGCAAGCAACAAAAATAGATCTACTGGCCGAAAGGGAAGCGTCTTTATGGAAACCTGCCTGGCACAGAAAAAAAGCCAGAATTAGACTGAAAAGAGAAATTTAAAATTGTGTAATGGATTAAAAGGCAATGTTGGATTTATGGATTGTTTTAAGGATTATGATATAGAGTTAGAAGCAAGAAAAAATATAAATATATATATATACAAGGGTGATTTTTAGAACATATATTTTAAATAGATTAAGAATGTTCTTTTTGGAATAATAGATTTATTTTAATGAAAATTATGTATTGGAATTGAAAAAGTGTTGATTTTTTTTAGATTGGGATGGTTTTAATAATTAATGGAGTGTTTTAAATTAGTTAGATGATCTTTTTGTACAATAACATAGATGTGATAAGGTGTGATAATCAGTTGGATGAAATTTGAAGTTTGTGTAATGAATTGAAATGAATTAAGGTTTAACATTATTTTTTAACTAAGATAGTTATTGTGTAGTGGAAGAAGAAATAAATGAGATTGGTGATAAAAGAAAGGATGAGAGAGATTAAGAACTAGAATACATCTGGAAGGGATACCTGAATTGATAACGTTGATTTAAGTTAAATTTGATTATGGTAATTGTAAACTGATAAAGCTTTAAAACAGGTTTAGTAGTAATAGAAATTTAATTTAGAAATGGAATATTTTAAACGTATTATGTTATTTGAGGGAAATCGAGAGGGGACAGTAAATGTATTAAGTTGAGTTGTTTATGTTTTTACCTTTGAATGTCTGATTACCCAAACACCACGGTGTGTCCTGAGTACTTTTTCTTAAAAATTAAAAAAACAATAAAATATCTTTTTTTTTAAAAAAAGAAAAAAGCCAGATAGATGACCTTAGGCCAGGGGTAGGCAGCCTTGGCTCTTTTATGACTCATGGACTTCAACTCCTAGAATTCCTGAGTCAGCTACCTACCCCTGCCTTAGGCCAATCACCAGGAGACTGGGAGTTCTAGCCCCGCCTTAGACAAGAAAGTCGGCTAGTTGACTTTGGGCTAATCATTCCCTCTCAGCCCAACCTACCTCACAGGGTTGTTGTCGTGGGGAAAACAGGAGGAGGAAAGTGCATTGGATATACTCGCCGAGTTATTTGTAAAAACAATAAAGGTGGGCTGTAAAATGAGTTAAGTATTTTTTTTTTTTTAAATGTGCCACGTCAGAAAGGGCAAGAGTTGAAGTTGTCGAATGGGCCCTCATGTGTATGCGACAACCGGGTCCCGTCCTGCCCCACTTTTACACAATGTGTAAATCGGTCATCCCCCCCACCCCACCCTGACCAAGCGGGGTCTCCCACCCACCAAGCAACTTAACGTGGACGTGTGCTGTGCTTCCTTCCCGCTCAGCCGACAACGGCCTCAACCCCGTCTGGCTGGTCAAGCAGTTTGTCTTCGACATCAACAACCCAGACTTTGCGTTTCTGCGCTGTGTGGTGTACGAGGAAGACATGTTCAGCGACCCCAACTTCTTGGCCCAGGCGACCTTCCCCGTCAAAAGCCTCAAAACAGGTATCGGCTCGGCTCCCTCCCCCAGTCCCCTCCCCTCAATTCCCTCCAATTGTGGCCCCTGCAAAATTTGCTTGCAGGGGCCTTGGTAAGTCAACAGTGGGTCCCACCTGTGACCGTCCCAGCCGGCTTCCGACAAGCAGTCAGTAGGGGAAGCCAGATTCACTTAGTGACTGCACGAGTCACTTAACAACTGCAGCAATTTAATAATAATAATAATAATAATAATAGTCATAGGCTCCTTGGGTGCAATCCCAAAACAACTGGAGCACCATTTGAACACAATTGGCATTGACAAATTCGCTATTAGTCAATTGCAAAAGGCGGCCTTATTAGGAACTGCTTCCATCCTGCGACGATATCTGTAATACCATCAAACATCCACATCTGCCTATCCCAGGTCCTGGGTAAGGACTCGATAGGTAGACAAAATGCCAAATCCAGTCTGAACATCTGGCTGACTGTGCGATGATCGATAATAATAATAATAATAAAGTTGGAAGGGACCTTGGAGGTCTTCTAGTCCAACCCCCTGCTCAGGCAGGAAACCCTATTACCATTTCAGATAAATGGCTGTCCAGTCTCTTCTTAAAAACTTCCAGTGGTGGAGAAGGGAGGGGGGAAGGAAGGAAGGAAGGAAGGAAGGAAGGAAGGAAGGAAGGAAGGAAGGAAGGAAGGAAGGAAGGAAAACAGAATAACAGTTGGAAGGGACCTTGGAGGTCTTCTAGTCCAACCCCTTGTTCAGGTAGGAAACCCTATGCCATTTCAGACAAATGGCTGTCCATCCTCTTCTTAAAAACTTCCAGTGTTGGAGCATTCACCGCTTCTGGAGGCAGGTTGTTCCACTGGTTAATTGTCCTCACTGTCAGGAAGTTTCTCCTTAGTTCCAGGTTGCTTCTCTCCTTGGTTAGTTTCCCTCCATTGCTTCTTGTCCTGCCTTCCAGCATTTTGGAGAATAGCTTGACTCCCTCTTCTTTGGGGCAGCCCCTGAGATACTGGAACACTGCGATCATATCCCTCCTGGTCCTTCTCTTCATTAAACTAGACATTCACTTAATAACTTTGACAAAAAGGGTCATAAAATGGGATAAAGACTCGCTGAACAACTGCCTTGCTTAGCAGTGGAAATTTGGGTCTCAATTGTCATAAGTCGAGGATTACCTGTACCTGTAAGTCCTCAACTTACTGTCATGGTTCCAACAGATGAAACTCTTTAAAAGAACTTCAAGGCATTGTTTACCTTAAAGAATCTTTATTTTGAGTAGCATAACATCGGCAGTGCATAATCGAAGCCAAAAACTGATTTCCCCTCCCCTGAGCACATAGTATCAAAGCACAATTCCCTCTTCCAATTAACAGTCATGCATCACATTCCTCAATTAGCTTGAAGTATGGGCTTCCTCTCCAGTTCTCCAGCCCCGCAATTCCTTATCAGCTCTGGTTACAATAACCTTGATTCTCACACTAAGTTTAGTGTTGCTATGTCTAGCTGGACTCTCGTTCGTTGACAACTGCAGCGATTCGCTTAACAATTGTAGCAAGAGAAGTCGTATAATGGGGCAAAGCTCACTTTAACAACTGCCTTACTTAGCAACAGACGTTTTTGGCGGTGCTTGAACTACAGGTAGACCAGTTGTGATTGTAACTCAAGGACCACCTGTAAATCGTTTGCTGCCCAGTTTTTGAACGAGATGCATTTAAGACTCTTCCCTCCACCTTCGTTCGCAGGATACCGGTCGGTGCCACTGAAGAACAGCTACAGTGAGGATCTCGAACTGGCTTCTCTGCTGCTCCACATTGAGATCATTAATGCCAAGGTAAGTTTGCGGGTCCTTCCGGAAAGGGCATCAGGGGGTTCCAGCATCTGAGCTGGGGGCCAGGCAGGGTTGGATTGGCAAGTCCTGAAAAAGGAGACCACGTATTATAATAATAATAATAATAATAATAATAATAATAATAATAATAATAATAATAATATACCTGTAATACCTGTAATACCATCAAACATCCACATCTGCCTATCCCAGGTCCTGGGTAAGGACTCGATAGGTAGACAAAATGCCAAATCCAGTCTGAACATCTGGCTGACTGTGCGATGATCCATAATAATAATAATAATAATAATAATAATAATAATAATAATAATAATAATAATAATAATAATAATACAGCAGTAGCAGTAATGGAATGGAATGGAACAGAACGGAATGGAACAGAATAGAATAGAATAGAAAATATGGAATGGAATGGAATAGACAATAGAATAGCATAGAATAGAACAGAAAGACAATAGAACAGAATAGAATAGAATAAGGAATAAAATAATAATAGAATAGAACAGAATAGAATAGAAATAGAATGGAATGGAACGGAACAGAACAGAATAGAAAATATGGAATAGAATAGAATAGAATAGAATAGAAAATATAGAATGGAATGGAAAGGAATAGACAATAGAATAGGACAGAATAGAATAGAAAGTAGAATAGAACAGAATAGAATAGAATAAGGAATAAAATAAATAATAGAACAGAACAGAATAGAAAGTAGAATAGAATAGAATAGGAATAGAATAGAATAGAATAGAATAGAATAGAATAGAATAGAATAGAATAGAAATATGGAATAGGGTACGGTAGGGTAGAGGTCTTCTAGTCCAACCCCCAGCTCAGGCAGGAAACTCTACCTACACTATTTCAGGCAAGTGGCTGCCCAGTCTCTTCTTTTTAAAAAATCCAGTTTTGGAGCATTCAGAACTTCTGGAGGCAGGTGCTTCCAACGATTAATTGTTCTCCTTGAGTTCCAGGTTGCTTCTCTCCTTGATGAGTTCCCATCCGTTGCTTCTTGTCCTGCCTTCTGGTGCTTTGTAGAAGAGCTTGACACCCCCCCCCCCTCTTCTTTGTGGCAAATCTACTGGAGGCTTGTAGGACATCTGACGGGGTTCTCTTCAAGGCCTTGGTGGGCGAGACGCAAGCGAGGAGACACCTAGCAACCTTGAGGTCCTTCCTTTCTCTCTTTTGGCAGGAAGAAGACGATGAGAACTTGTATTCCTCCATCCAGCAACTCCGCGACCGGGCCAACGAGCTCTCCAACCAGGTGTCCAACCTGGAGCACAGCAACAATTGCGACTCGCGTTACCAGCAACGGCTGGATGAGCTGAGGCTGGCTCAGGAGCAACTCATGGAGCTGACCGAAGCACGCAATAGGAAGTGAGTGCTGTCCTTGACGTAAATTTACCCAAGCGGGTCAGTTGTAGTTGCGGTGGTTTCTCTTTGCCTCTGCTTTGGAGAGTAGGGAGAAGGTCTCCCCAGTTAGGAGAGGAGAGGAATCCTACTGGGGATTCATCCACTGTGGGGGGATTTGGTGGTTTCCTTGCAAATGTCTCATGACCCAGCTAGGTAACATCAGTGCTAGAAGGGAATGGGCTTTGCGGGGGGGTGGGGAAGTGGAAGAGGATTGTGGGGTCCTTGGGAGGGAGGGAGGGAGGGAGGGAGGGAGGGAGGGAAGAAAGAAAGGAGGGAGGAAGGAAGGAAGGTCAATGATAATGTTACCTAGTTGGGTCATGAAACGTCTTCAAGAAAACCACCAAACTCAGAGAGCACCAAGGAGGAGAAGGAGGGAGGGAGGGAGGGAGGAAGAAAGGAAAGAAAGAAAGAAAGAAAGAAAGAAAGAAAGAAAGAAAGAAAGAAAGAAAGAAAGAAGGAGGAAGAAAAGAAAAAGGAAGGAAGGAAGGAAGGAAGGAAGGAAGGAAGGAAGGAAGGAAGGAAGGAAGGAAGGAAGGAAGGAAGCAAGGAAGGAAGGAAGGTCAATGATAATGTTATCTAACATTGGGTCATGAAACATCTTCAAGAAAACCACCAAGCTCAGAGAGCACCAAGGAGGAGAAGGAGGGAGGGAGGGAGGGAGGGAGGGAGAGAGAGAGAGAGAGAGAAAGAAAGAAAGAAAGAAAGAAAGAAAGAAAGAAAGGAAGGAAGGAAGGAAGGAAGGAAGAAGGAAGAAAAGAAAAAGAAAGGAAGGAAGGAAGGTCAATGATAATGTTACCTAATTGGGTCATGAAACGTCTTCAAGAAAACCACCAAGCTCAGAGAGCACCAAGGAGGAGAAGGAGGGAGGGAGGGAGAAAGAAATAAAGAAAGGAAGGAAGGAAGAAGGAAGAAAAGAAAAAGAAAGGAAGGAAGGAAGGTCAATGATAATGTTACCTAGTTGGGTCATGAAACGTCTTCAAGAAAACCACCAAACTCAGAGAGCACCAAGGAGGAGGGGAAGGAGGGAGGGAGGGAGGGAGGGAGGGAGGAAAGAAAGAAAGAAAGAAAGAAAGGAAGAAAGAAAGAAAGAAAGAAAGAAAGAAAGGAAAGAAAGAAAGAAAGAAGGAGGAAGAAAAGAAAAAGGAAGGAAGGAAGGAAGGAAGGAAGGAAGGAAGGAAGGAAGGAAGGAAGGAAGGAAGGAAGGTCAATGATAATGTTACCTAGTTCGGTCATGAAACATTTCAAGAAAACCACCAAGCTCAGAGAGCACCAAGGAGGAGGAGACGGAAGGGAGGGAGGGAGGGAGGGAGGGAGGGAGGGAGGAAGGAAGGAAGGAAGGAAGGAAGGAAGGAAGGAAGGAAGGAAGGAAGGAAGGAAGGAAGGAGACACAACTAATGATGTTCCCTAGTTGGGTCATGAAACGTCTTCCAGAAAACCCCCCAGCTCAGAGAGCACCCCGGATTCCCCACGTTCCGTCCTCAGCCATAGATGCTCTCTTTCATTGACCAGTCCATGGACCTCCAAGCTGTCCAGCTCCCCTTCGTGGTTCTCTCTGGCAGCCCCTTCCTCTCTTCCTGGGGGACCAGCCGCCTCAAGCTACCTTCTCTCCTTTCAACACAGGTTGATGGAGAAGAAGAAGCGAGACCGGCAGTTGGCCAACAAGCGTAACTGAAAGGCACGCGACTTTCCTGCTCTTAACTGTCGTCCCGGAGAGATTGGCGGGTCTCTTCTCCATCCTTCCAAGGAGACCCCCGTTAGGCCCGCCGAATCCTGCCAGCCTCCCGGGCTGCTGGGCCTGCGGCCGCAGGGACGAGACCCCCTCGGCCGGCGTCCCCTTCCGGGCGTCGAAAACAGGACCCCTTGCCAAACGATTCCACTCGACGTGAAGCAGATCGTGAAGCAGATCCTTCCTGCGTCGGATGGCCTGCCGTTCTGCCGGTCCTTCTCTCCTTCGACCCGTTTCATCGGCGGGCTCTCTTTTAATCCACCTTTGTTTTTGTTTCTTTCCTTTCCTGGCGGATCGGGAAGACGAGCCTTTACGATGGGTTTATTATTATTATTATTATGAATTCTTCTTCCTTTTTTTTGGCTTCGGTGCAACTAAGGCAGTTAGCAAGTGCCTCTAATCTTACCTTTCCCAGAGAATGTGGCTTTTGCACAGTAGGAACTGGGTGGGGGGGGGGCAGGAGGGATCTGAAGGAGTCCCCAGGGAACCGGAGGATGGATCCGCCGGATCCTAAAAAGGGACCCTGCAAGATGAGCTCTGGAGGGCCCAGGCTTGGAGCCCAGAGAGAGAGGCCAAGATAAAACTCCCCGCAAGGGCGTGGTGTCCTGTTTTGGCAGCCTTCCTTCCCGCCCTCGATGCCAAAGGCAAAAGTCCCACGCGCCCGTCCTAGCAGATCATCCTGGTGCCCAGCAGGCAGCCTTTGGTATATTTATTTATTTATTGTGGGGTTGGGAGGAAAATAAAACTCTCCTTCCCCCACCAATAACTATCCCCGAAGGCTGTGTGTGTGGGGGGGGAAACACCAATTGGGAGAAGCGTCACTTGCAGAAAGGAATATTTTCATTTTTGCTACTCCTTGTGGCCTCCTTTCCCTATTTCTTCCTTGACAGTCACCTTGGGCACGATCTGAGGCAGGCAGGTGGGCAGCTGGGCAGCCGTTCTTTGGAAGACCAAGTCAGGGTCGTCTTGGAAAAGAGGAAGCCGCCGCAGAGAGCAAAGGATGTGGCGGCACCCCTTAGTCCATCATCCTCTCCCCAAAATTCCACAAAAAGGCCCTTGTCTTTTGGCCGAATCGCTGCTGCTGCTGCTTCTTCTTCTTCTTCTTCTTCTTCTTCTTCTTCTTCTTCTTCTTCTTCTTCTTCTTCTTCTTCTTCTTCTTCTTCTTCTTCTTCTTCTTCTTCTTCTTCTTCTTCTTCTTCTTCTTCTTCTTCTTCTTCTTCTTCTTCCTTCTTCCTTCTTCCTTCTTCCTTCTTCCTTCTTCCTCCTCCTCCTCCTCTTCTTTCCTTCCTTCCTCCTCCTCCTCTCCTCAGATCCTCTTCTCTTCTAGCACTGATAATGTTACCTAGTTGGGTCATGAAACCTCTGCTAGAAAACAACCAAGCTCAGAGAGCACCAAGGACCCCACAGTCCTCCTCTCCTCCACCTCCTCCTTTCCCCAAACCCCACTCCCTTTTAGCACTGACGATGCTACCTAGCTGGGTAATGAAACGTCTGCAAGAAAACCACCAATCTCAGAGAGCAGCAGGGACCCCACAGTTCAACCCTGAGCTCCTTCAAATATTCTGTCGCTCTGTCCCTAATTTAGTCTCTTTTTAAGAATTTTCTGCATGCAAAAGATAACTTTTCTGCAGTGCACTAAGGCAGGAAGGTCCAACCTTGACGGTTTTTAAGACCTGTGGATTTCAACACCCAGAATTCCCTAGCCAGCACAGCTGGCTAGGGAATTCTGGGAGTTGAAGTCCATAGGTTTTCAAGTTGCCAAGGTTGGATACAACTGCTCTAAGAAAAGTCGGTAAGTGTCCCAGGAAGGCCAGATAACTTCAAGAAGCCCATTTGACCCAATTTGGGTCGTATTCGGTTAAAGTCGCCTCGTGAAGGGACTAGCCCTCCATTTATCTGCTCGGAGAAATGCACTGAACAAGGAAATGGGCCTCAGAGAAGGTAATTGTTTAAAATGGGCCCATTTACGTATCTTAGAGAGGACTATGCAAAACAAAAATTCAGGACAGTAGCAGGCTCCCAAGGCAGGAGTTAAAAACTGCCACCAGTTCCTCAAAAAGTGCAAAGCACCCAAGGAGGATCAGTTGTCACCAGAGTCCATCCAACATACTATAAGCCAGCTGAGAGTTGTAGCTAAGGTTTTTGGTTAGTCAGGTTTTCTCCCGTGTAAAATTGGAAGTGTCTTGGCGACGTTTCGACAAATTCCCATTTGTCATCTTCAGGCTGGTGTTTTCGGCTTCGTGCTTCGTGCTTCTAGGAGCACGAAGCACGAAGCCGAAAACACCAGCCTGAAGATGACAAATGGGACTTCGTCGAAACGTCGCCAAGACACTTCCAATTTTACGTGGGAGAAAACCCGAATAATCAAAGACCTACATACAAACACCCGCGAAAACCTCAGAAAGCATATATATATTATTATTATTATTATTCCACAGGTAAGAATACTAAAAACCCGTGGAAGTGTCAAGAGACGGGAAAAACGCCACTTGGAAAGGAAGTTTTTATCTCCAAGTGGGTGCGTTTTCTCGTGAAATACTCAAGACTGAGGTGCTGGGAAACCCAGAACAGGGTTCAAAACCCAGGTAGAGAAGCCCGGCACCATTCAGGAAACACAGGGCTGTTTGCAGAAGAACTGGCAAGGAAATGCAGCAAGACTTTGGGCTATTTTGCAGGAAAGTTAGACCTGTTGCTTAGGAAAAAAAGGGGGCGCTTAGATTCTGAAAAGCTCGGTTCTTGCAAAGCTGTCAGGCTCTGCTTTTTAGCTTTTTTTTTTTTTTTTTTTTTTTTTTGCTATCCTTGCATCCCGGTCTGGCTTCTCTCTTTCTCCTGACTAAGCCTGGATGGGGAGGAAGCAGCTGGTTGCTCACCTGGTAGTACCAGACCGGTACCCTGGGGACCATTTAAGCTAGCTCCTTAGGAAGGCCCATTCACCTGCTTTTAAAAGTGGACTTTTAAGAAGAAATTTAGCCCGCTTGCAAGTGAGCTACAAATAAATTCCCTCTTCTGGTGGCTTTTGCAGAACAGCAAGGCCTAAATTTTGACCTTCCCAAGCCTTTCAATCCTGGGACTGGAGTGTGTGTGTGTGTGTGTGTGTCTTGCTCTTGATTTCCACGAGTAGAAAAATAAGGAGCGAGCACCACCAGGAAAGCCTCAAGCAAAGGAGAAACTGTAACAAGGAAGCAGATTGCAAGCTGAATCGGTGTGTGTGTGTGTGTGTGTGTATGTATGTCCTCTTGCTCTTGATTTCCACGAGTAGAAAAATAAGGAGCGAACACCACCAGGAACGCCTCAAGCAAAGGAGAAACCGTAACAAGGAAGCAGATTGCAAGCTGAATTGGTGTGTGTGTGTGTTTCCTCTTGCTCTCGATTTCCGCAAGTAGAAAAATAAGGAGCGAGCACCACCAGGGAAGCCCGGAGGAAGTGTAACAAAGGCAGCAGATTGCAAGCCAAACGGTCACCCATCGAGCAGATCAACACAACAATTCCTGGGCAGGGGGAGGGGGAGTCCGTCACCAGCCCAGTTCAGCCTGTCTCCCCTCCACCCGCACCCCCATTTTTCTTCCAGGAGAGGCACCCCTAAGAAGCACAACTAGAGTTGGCACACCAGCACTGTTGCAAGATCACCCCGTTGTTTCTTTTGGTTTTGGTGCCACTCTGGGGAGGGATTCTGTCTTCTTTCTATGAACAAATAAATCTATTTAGCCAGTATTTATACAAAAAAAAAAAAATTGGTGTGGCTTTCTGTGTGCGCTTTTGCCCTAGAAAGAAGCGCCTTTCGGCCTCCTGGTGTGATGGACGGGCCGAAACGCTGGCCTTGCAAGCCCTCGTTCGTTTAGCGACCTTTTCAAGTTACAGCGGCATTGAGAAAGAAAGGGACTTCCGGCTGGTTTTTCACACTTAAGGACCGCTGGGGCATTCACGTGATCAAAAGGAAGAGGCTTGGAAACTGGCATGAACTTAGGACGGTTGCAGGGTCCGGGGGTGTGTGTCACGTGATCTCCTTTCACAACCTTCCGACAAGCAAAGTCAAGGGGGGGGGGAGAAGGCAGACTCGCTTAACGACTGTGGTGCCAAATGAACCGCGCCAGGGATTCCCTGAACCACTGTGGCAACGAAGGTCGTAAAACCGGGGGGGGGGGACTCACTTAAAAAGGATCTCAGCCACAGAAATTCGGGTACAATCGTCGTACGTTGAGGACTACCTGTGTTGGGAAGGTGGAAATAGCCTTGCAGATGGGGGGGGAGAGAGGTTGCAGCAGGTGAATGGGGATCAGAGGCAGCCGAGCCTGCACAGGAATTGGGGAGGGGGGAGGCAAAGGTCTCACAAGAGGACCCCCCCCCCGTTTCTTGGACTGTAAAAGGGGGGGCGCAAAAATGTAGTTAAATTTGCAATGTAACCTATACAGGCAGACCAGTTTTAGTGACAGTTTGAAGTTACTGAAAAAAATGACCATCATCATCAAGTTGGAAGGGACCTTAGAGGTCATCTAGTCCAACCCCCTGCTCAGGCAGGAAACCCTATACCATTTCGGACAAATGGCTGTCCAGTCCTCTCCTTAAAAGCTTCCAGTGTTGGAGCATTCACCGCTTCTGGAGGCAGGTTGTTCCACTGGTTAATTGTCCTCCCTGTCAGGAAGTTTCTCCTGAGTTCTAGGTTGCTTCTCTCCTTGATTAGTTTCCATCCGTTGCTTCTTTTCTTCCTTTCAGGCGCTTTGGAGAATAGCTTGACTCCCTCTTCTTTGGGGCAGCCCCTGAGATACTGGAAGACTGCTATCATGTCCTCCCCTCATCCTTCTCTTCATTAAACTAGACATACCCAATTCCAGCAACCGTTCCTTATATGTTTTAGCCTCCAGTCCCCTGATCATCTTTGTTGCTCTTCTCTGCACTCTTTTTTAAGAGTCTCAACATCTTTTTTTACATCACAGTGACCAAAACTGGATGCCGTATTCCAAGTGTGGCCTTACCAAGGGATTGTAAAGTGGTATTAACCATTCACGTGATCTTGATTCTATCCCTGTTAATGCAGCCTTAGGACTGTGTTGGCTTTTTTGGCAGCTGCAGCACACGGCTGGCTCATATCTAAGTGATTGTCCACTAGGACTCCGAGGTCCCTCTCACAGTTACTACTATTCAGCAAGGTACCCCCTATACTATACCGGTGCATTTGATTTTTCTTGCCTAAATGTAGAGCCTTACTTTTTTCACCCTTGAATTTCATTTTGTTAGATAGCGTTAGGAGATACAACAGCCAGCAGGGCCAAAGGCATTGAATAAGGAACTCTGTTCCCTATTCAGTTCAGCAGCCAAAAAAGCCAAATACAATCTTGGTTTTGTATCAACAGAGGCATAGAATCAAAATCACCTGAAGCATTAGTACCGCTTTATAAAGCCTTAGTAAAGCCACACCAAGAATATGGCATCCAGTTTTGGTCACCTCGTTACAAAAAAAAAAAAAAGATATTGAGACTTTGGAAAAAAGTGCAAAGAAGATACAACTAGGATGATGAAAGTCCTGGAGACAAAAACATACAAGGAACAGTTGCTGGAATTGGGTATGTCTAGTTTAACAAAGAGAAGGACGAGGGGTGACATGATAGCAGTCTTCCAGTATCTCAGGGGCTGCCCCAAAGAAGAGGGAGTCAAGCTATTCTCCAAAGCACCAGAAGGCAGGACAAGAAGCAACGGATGGAAACTAATCAAGGAGAGAAACAACCTAGAACTAAGGAGAAACTTCCTGACAGTGAGAACAATTAACCAGTGGAACCACCTGCCTCTAGAAGTGGTGAATGCTCCAACACTGGAAGTTTTTAAGAAGAGACTGGACAACCATTTGTCTGAAATGGTATAGGGTTTCCTGCTTGAGCAGGGGGTCGGACTGGAGGACCTCCAAGGTCCCTTCCAGCTCTATTCTGATTGAATACTGTTCAGATCTTGATTTTTAGGACAAAAAAAAAGGCAAACACACAAGTCAAGTTAAAAATAAGGCTCTATTGGAAGACATGTTTTCGAGAGACATCACACAAAAAACACTTTTTTTTTCCCTTGAGATGAAGACAAAGAAGGGCTACAGACTTCAAGGTGACGACAGCACAGCACGCAGGTTTTGGTATTTTGTTTTGAAAGGACAAAGAAGCATTGAATAATCCAGGAGCACCCAACTTTGGCGACTTTTAAGATTTGTGGACTTCAACTCCCAGAATTCCCCAGCCATCCATTCTGCGAGTGGAAGTCTACAAATCTGAAAGTTGCCAACGGCTGGATGCCCCCCTGGACCCTTCACTGCTTCTTGCCCTTTCAAAAAAAAGCCTCACGTGTTGAATTAAACCAACTACACTTACAAATACTGCACGTTAACAATTAATTTTTAAAATTATTCCAAACCAACCCACCGAGCCTGGCCCACAACAAGATAAAACCGAATAGCTGCTACCTCTTTATTGCAGTAATTAACTTGCTGGTATGCCAAGATCCGTTTATCAAAAGAGATCTTCCACATCAAGACCAAGTATTATCATCAAGTATTATTCCTCCCCCCCCCCCCCCCGAGGCAGCCTTGTTTGAAAAGTGAAGTAATTGGGAGCGGTCTGAAGCCGAAGTGCAAGAAATTTCAGCAACAACGTAAAGACAGTACAGAATGTTTTCAGAGAGGAAAGAAAAATGCATCCGATTAAAGAGCTAAAATTTATACACACGGCTACGTAGATAAGGCACTTTTTCCTCTTTCGTAGCATTTAACTAGGGCAGAAAATAAGAAAGCTGTTTAATTTGGGGGTGGGTAGGAAACGAGGATCAGCCAGAGGAATGATGGTGTAAATCCCACCTAACGGAGTTAAGACAGCCGTGAAAGTGCTTCATTCAAAGGATTTTCGTAGCTGATACATCAGGAAGAACGCTTGATAACCCTTGCACTTAAGAGATGGAAATTAGAATTAGATGAGGTAATAAAAAAGGGGGGGGGAAATATATAGGAGTTAGGAAAGGTCCTTTACGTATCTTAGAATTTTCATAGGAAAATCGGGGGATGTATTTGGTTTGCATCAGAAGATAGACACTCGCTAAGATCTCGCCGGATACCTTTCGGAATGTCCTGCTCATTTAAAGGGTTAAATGAATAACTCATTTCGATTCAATTAATTAAACCAGAGGCACAGCAGCTGGATCCCACTCCCCCCCCCCTAAAAAAGCTGCTGCTTTTCTATTTTTGGTTGGGAGCTGATTGTACACACTGCTGCCTCGTCAAAAATGGGGGGTGTGTGTGGAGAAAAACCTAAAGCAAAAAAAATGTGTGGTTTCCCCCAAAGATTTGGGCAATTATGTTCTTAGAACTGCTGAAGGTCAAACCTGAGACCCTAACAAGGAACTTCTGGAGCCTCTCATCCTTTTTTTTTAAGGGGTGGGCGCTGTTGACAGATACCCGGGGACCCTTTTTTGGGGGGGGCAATGTGCAAAAGAGTCACAGATATTGGTCCCTTCGGATTCCCAAAGTCGCAGCAGAGTTTGTGAGCTTCCCTTGTCTGCAACGCTAAATTCCCCATCAATCTGTGGAATGCTGAGTCTGTGGAACCCCAGAAATGGGGCTGGGGGCTTCCTGCTTTAGGCTGCAAGCAGGCTTTTTCCCAACCTGGCCTTCAGTTTCTTTGGTCCGTGGGTGGGCCAGGGCACAGAAGCCCAAAGACTTACAAGCCAAAGCTTCCGGGGATTGAGAAGTGAGGTATGTGGATCACGTTCGTCTACCTAGAGGTTCCTACCCGGAGGATCGAGGCAGGGATGGGGAAGACTCGAACGCGGGTGCTTCCAGCTGGCACGGCTGCCGCCCCTTTAGGCCCCGGAGAGGTAGGGGGGCACTGCGGACAGCAGAGCTGGAGAGAAGAGCTGCAGACAAGGAAGTGAAGTTCTTTTTTTCCTGGGGACACGAGGCCGGGCGCCTCCGGCGTGGGGCGTCACTTGTAGAGCGCCATCTTTTTGCTCTGGTACATGTACATGTAGGCGTCGCAGAAGAGGCGCTTGGCCACGCCTTCCATGTCCCGGGGCTGTTCCATGGCCAGGGAGGACACGGGCATCTCCAGGTACTTGGCCACTTCCGGGCAGAGCGTGACCGTGGGGATGTTGTAGCCGTTCTCGTCACCTGAGTGGAGAGGAGAAAGAGAGAGAAAGATGGATTGGAGGGCTCAGCGTTTCGTTTCTAGGCTCCCTTTTTGGCCCGTCCGTGCGCCTTGCCTGGGGAAAGAGGGAGACCGCTTTCCAGAGATCACCCCCAAAGCCCTCAGGCACCCCAGTGTCTGGAGCTGAAGAGGTGCCCCCAGCCCCCCCCCCCCCGAAGGAAGCAGGAGCAGGTTGGTCTAGTGGGGAACATACCAGGCTAAAAAGCAGCTGTCGGGGAATTCTAGTTTTGCCTTTCGTGTATAAGCCGGCTGGGTGACTTTGGGTCAATTACTGGGAGACGGTGAGTTCTAGTCCCACCTTAGGCACGAAAGCCGGCTGGGTGACTTTGGGCCAATCACCAGGAGACGGTGAGTTCTAGTCCCGCCTTAGGCATGAAAGCCAGATAGATAATCTTAGGCCAATCACCAGGAGACTGGAAGTTCTTGCCCCGCCTTAGGCATGACAGTTGGCTGGGCAACCTTGAGCCAATCGCTGGACCGTGAGTTCTAGTCCTTTAGACATAAAAGCCAGCTGGGTGGCTGTGGTCCAATCACTGGGAGACAATGGGGTCTATAGCCCTGCCTTAGGCATAAAAGGCAACTGGCTGACTTTTGGTCAATCGCTAGGAGATGATGAGTTCTAGTTCCACCTTAAGCATGAAAGCCAACTGGGTGACTTGGAACCCATTACTAGGAGGCAGTGAGTTCTAGCCCCGCCTTAGACATGAAAGCTGGCTGGGCGACTTTGAGTCAATCACCGGGAGACCGGGAGTTCTAGTCTCACCTTAGGCATGAACGCTGATTCTTTCAGCCCAACCCACCTCGCAGAATTGTTGCTACGGGGGAAATCGGTGGAGGAAGAATTCATTCCCTGCCTTTATTTGTAAGTAACTCAAGGCAGCAAACATATTTGATAAGAATGAATGAATAAATGAACGAACGAACGAACGGCACACCATGTCGGTCTGCCATGCTGTCGAAGAACATCCAGTTCTCTTTCTCCGGCCCGTATTTCACAAAGGACACGTAGTGGCTGGTCTCGATGCAGAGAACGGCAAATAGCTCCAGTTTCTCCCGGGGTACCCGCACCCCATCCCGAGCGAATTCCTGGGGGAAGTGGAGCCTTGTCGTCTGATGGCCTCTTCGCTGGTAATGGGAGTGAGCCTGAAAGTGAACAAGGGGGAACTTGTGAAGTTTCTGAGGCAGGAGACCTTCATATTGGGAACACAGGATTTTTATACACACACACACACACAACCCACACAGAGTGTCCCTGGAACTAAAAAAGCTCTGGTGGCTTGTGAGGTGGAGAATGAAATCTGTGAGACACCTAAAAAAAAACAACAATGAAGGTTTGTAAGGAACAGTTGCTGGAATTGGGTATGTCTAGTTTAACGAAGAGAAGGATAAGGGGGGACAGGATAGCAGTCTTCCAATATCTCAGGGGCTGCCCCAAAGAAGAGGGAGTCAAGCTATTCTCCAAAGCCCCAGAAGGCAGGACAAGAAGCAACGGATGGAAACTAATCAAGGAGAGAAGCAACCTAGAACTAAGGAGAAACTTCCTGACAGTGAGAACAATTAACCAGTGGAACTACCTGCCTCCAGAAGTGGTGAATGCTCCAACACTGGAAGTTTTTAAGAAGAGACTGGACAGCCATTTGTCCGAAATGGTGTAGGGAAGTGATGACGGACCTTTTAGAGACCGAGTGCCCAAACTGCAACCCAAAACCCACTTGTGCATCATCGAGTGCCGTGTGGGCGTGGCCCACTGGGTGGGCGTGGCTGCGGTGGTAATGGCAGACTGGGTAGGACTAAAAAGTTCAATCCAACTTTGCAAGATCTTTTTTTTCCCACAAGAAGTTGAAATTGACTGATTGATTGAACCTTTTTTTTTTTGCACACGGCGGTGGAGGCCTAAAGTGAAAAGGTTTTATAAAACCCAGCTGAAGGTCTAGGACTGGGACGACAGTGCATGTGCCCACAGAGGGCTCTCAGTGCCACCTCTGGCACCCGTGCCATAGGTTCGCCACCACTGTTCTAGGGTTTCCTGCCTGAGCAGGGGGTTGGACTAGATGACCACCAAGGTCCCTTCCAACATTATTATTATTATTATGGATCATCGCACAGTCAGCCAGATGTTCAGACTGGATTTGGCATTTTGTCTACCTATCGAGTCCTTACCCAGGACCTGGGATAGGCAGATGTGGATGTTTGATGGTATTACAGATATCGTCACAGGATGGAAGCAGTTCCTAGTAAGGCCGCCTTTTGCAATTGACTAATGGCGAATTTGTCAATGCCAATGGCGTTCTTCTTCTTCTTATTATTATTATTATTATTATTCATTAGACGCGAAACCTCAGTCAACTGAACATTCAAACTGACTGGCGCTGATGGTTGACACGGGTTACTGCTAGCATCCTAGGTATCAACCAATTATGATTATGATTGTGATTATGATTATTCTGCTGAATTTGGCAAGGAATGTTGAAACCAGGGTGTCCAGCCTTGGCAACTTTTAAGACTGGTGGACTTCAACACCCAGAAGGGAATTCTGGGAGTTGAAGTCCACAGGTCTTAAAGTTCTGCCACTTTTGACCAATCAACTGCACCACGCAACGGAGGACCAGCTGGGCGAGGATTTGTTGGGAAGAGGGGTTGTCATCTGGGGATTTGGTGCAAACAAATCCGCCCTGAACGTCAGAACGGCCCGGCCCAGATCCTCCGCAGCACTCCTCAAAAGCAAAACAACAACGAAAACAAAAGCACAGCACACACCTGAGAGCAGCATGAGTCGCAAAACTGCTTCAGCCCCGTGCCGGCGAACATCTTGTCTTTGAAGCAGGCCGAGCATTCCTGGGTGGCGATGTCTCCGCACACGAAACACTCCCGGGGACCTGAAGTGCGAATGCAAAAATCAGCAGCTGACACTTTCTCCCGTGCTCCCCGCCATTCACAAGAGGCCAGACCTCAAGAACTCGGAGGCCTCTTTGTGGCCCCAGCCAGATGGACAGCATCTCACTCCTAAGGTGCTCCTCCCAGAGGCCACCGGCAGAAATCTGGGTGGGTCAATGAAAAAAGGAGGGGGACCTCAGAAAATTTCCTTTTGGATCACAGAGATAGTAATAGTAATAGTAGTAAAGTTGGAAGGGACCTTGGAGGTCATCTAATCCAACCCCCTGCTCAGGCAGGAAACCCTACACCATTTCGGACAAATGGCTGTCCAGTCTCTTCTTAAAAACTTCCAGTGTTGGAGCATTCACCGCTTCTGGAGGCAGGTAGTTCCACTGGTTAATTGTTCTCACTGTCAGGAAGTTTCTCCTTAGTTCTAGGTTGCTTCTCTCCTTGATCAGTTTCCACCCACTGCTTCTTGTCCTGCCTTCAGGCAGTTTGGAGAATAGCTTGACTCCCTCTTCTTTGGGGCAGCCCCTGAGATATTGGAACACTGCTATCATGTCCCCCCTCGTCCTTCTCTTCATTAAACTAGACCCAATTCTAGCAACCGTTCCTTGTATGTTTGAGCCTCCAGTCCCCTAATCATCTTTGTTGCTCTTCTCTGCACTCTTTCTAGAGTCTCAACATCTTTTTTACATCGTGGTGACCAAAACTGGACGCAGGATTCCAAGTGTGGCCTTACCAAGGCCTTGTAAAGTGGTATTAACACTTCACGTGATCTTGATTCTATCCCTCTGTTAATGCAGCCTAGCACTGATTGGGCAAGTCTCCTTTTTTTATATATAACAAATTTTATTGGTTTTTTAACTTTTACAACAGAATGCTCAAGACACATTGTGGTGGTTAGGTGGTCAATCATCCAAAAATAAAATCATATAATAGCTCAAGTAAAGACATTAAATATTCCCTCTCTATTTCCCTCAAATGATATAACCTATTTAACATAATCCATTTCTACATTACATATCTATAAATCCTAATCCTGTTTTGAGCTTTATTAATTTACAATTACCATAGTTCAATTTAACCTTCGATAAATTTATTATCACTTCGGGTATCCCTTTTAAAATACTAATCCAGATATATTCTAATTCATAATCTCATAAACCATTGATTTTATCACAGATCTCTCTTATTACTTCAAATAGCATTTAAATCTCATTCAAATAATTATCATATCTAAGAAAAACCCATACCTATTATTATACAAAACATCATCTTACTAACTTAACACACTCAGTTGTTAAAGCTATCTGAATTTCTAAAAGCCTCTTTCATATTCTTATTCTCATTCCATTACGAAATAATTTTCATACAAATAAACATATTATTCAAGAAACTACATTCTTACTCTGTTTAACATATATATTCTAATAATCACAAATTTTCAACTCTAAATCTTAATCTTTAAATCAGTCCATATTTCTCAAAACCTTTTTAATCCATTACATATAATTTTAAATTTCTCTTTTTAGTCTTATTCTGGCTTTCTTCCTACGCCAAGAAGGCTTCCATAACAAAGCCTCTATTTCAGCAAATAGATCTCCCATTATTGCTTGTAATTTCATTTGGGTCAGTAAAAAACCTCCCATCCTCTGTTTTTGATGCCTGTCTGCTGGATAAAACATTCAATCATGTCCAATTTTATAATTAATAGTTGATTATCAAGGTTTTCATAATTCTCTAACAGTTGTAATTTCAAGTCCATTTCTGTTAGTTTTGCAACTGTAGATAGTTTAGTTACAATCATTTTTTGGTCATCCAAAATCTCCATAGGTTGTGTGTAAATTAATTCTGTTGCTTTTTGGTCTGTAGAATGATCAAGTAGAGTCTGAAGGTCAGTTTGTAAATTCACAGTAGAATTTCTGTTTATTATTTCTGCAGTTCTCTCTCTTATTTGGGAACATATTTCCTCAGAAGCTTCATACATTTTTTTCCAGTATGAGTTTACAGTTGAGTTGTGAGTATGATTTCTCCATTTCAATAGTAACACAAACAAAAAACAGTTAACAGTTAAATTTCTCCACAAGATGTCCTCCGTAAACTATAGAAGTCTCTTCCAGACATCAAGAATGAGATTAGCAAAGTCAGAGCCATGGAGTCTCTTTTCCAGCTTCTCATAGAGTTGTTTTTTTCAAACAATAAAGATTTATCCCTTTAAAAAAGTAAGTCCAAGACATTCTCCAGCTTAGAAGATATAATAATTAAGTTTTATGACAAGGATTTTTCCAGGGTCTCCAAGTAGTCAAGAATAAACATAGTCAATAAGAAGTTTTTTTCCTTTGTTATGGAAAGCTTTTTTTCCCAGATAAACAAAGGCAGCTCTTTCAAAACAGGGAAGTAATTCCAAAAGGCTTTTGACAGGAAAGTAGTTAGGCAGAAGGAGAGAGGGAAAAATCTCACCGGGATCATCCACGATGGTTTCTTAACACTTAGATCAGTAGTTCTCAACCTGTGGGTCAGGACCCCATTTGGGGTCGAACGACCATTTAACGGGGGTCGCCAAACAACGCAGTCCGCCATTTTTTCCCCCTTTTCCTTAGCTGTGCTCCTCCCTTTTATTCTATTGGCTTTTGAAAGCCAATAGAATAGACCCTCTTGAATAGAGTCTAATAGAGTCTAACTCTATTGTCTTTCCAGGCTGTCTCTGCCCTGCTGAGCCCGCCAAAAGTCCCATTCTGCAAACGGTGCTGCACCAGTTGAGTAGTCCTCGACTTACGACCGGTTGGGGGTCGCGGCATTAAAAAGATTGAGAACCACTGGCTTAGATGTTCTTTTGACTTTCAGCTGGAGCAGCAGCTAAATAATCGGCCATGTTACTGGCCGATCTTTCTGTCGGCCCTGAGGAGCTGCCTCGGGCTGCGGAAGGAGCTGCCGCCCCCCCCCCGCAATCAACGAGAGTCCTCCTCATCGGTAGTCACCCCTCCAGGGTGACTTTTCGACCCGATTAAGGGTCTACCGGCAGAGGAAAAGCAGGTAACGAAAAGAGATAGCCTCATCGTGTGCCTACAGCCACTGCAACCCAAACCGGAAGTCTCGGGCAAGTCTCCAGTCCTCATCGTGGCAGCTGTTCTAATGATGATTGCTGCCTACGAAGCTCCCGTGACCTCACACGGCGCATGTTTCAGGACCAATGGATCCCAATTCTGAATATCAGGCGCTCGGCCATCACCCAGCTTGCAGTTTGAGCCTTGCCCTTTGTGACTACACACCTGTGCGAGGGGCTTGGCGCAGGGGTCCCCAACCCCCCCGGTCCGTGGGCCAGTCCGGTCCGCAGCATGCCAGCAACCGGTCCACACAAAGAAGCAAAGCCCCATCCGTGGGATGCAGGAAGTACACAAAAACCACACAGTCTCCGGTCCGTGGGAAAAACTTTTTCCCTGGAGCTAGTCCCTGTTGCCCAAAAGGTTGGGGATCTCTGGGTTAAGGCAGGCATGTCCAGCCTTGACAACTTTAAGACTTCTGGAAGTCCAACGTTGGGCAGTCTCCCAGTGGTTGGGAGTCCCTTCCAACTCCCTTCTCCTACTTTACCTTCCCGTATAAACCTGGTTAACTCTCAGGACTTCTTTTCCTGCTACGTGTTCAAAATGGACGGTGATGAACACAGGTAGTCCCTGACTTACCAACAGCTCATTTAGTGACCATTCGAAGTTATAGCAGCACTGAAAAAAAAGGGACGTAGGATCGTTTTTCATACTTACAATCCTTGCAGCATCCCTGTGTTGGCATGATTTAAAATTGAGATGCTTGGCAACTGACTCCTGTTTATGACGGTCACCGCGTCCCCGGGGTCACGTGATCAAAAGTTAGCCGCTGTCAGAATCCAATTATATTTTATCTCTAGTTATCAATTATAGAAAACCCCATTTCTGCCTTCTCTGGATTCTGTCATACAAGGAAGGGAAGGGGGTGAACAAAGGGGCTTTATGGCTCTCACTTCCTTCGGTACAACTTCAAAGGGATTGAATGTGGACAGCACCAAAAAGGCCTAATCATAACAAAGGGGGCTATTACCTTTCATGTAGTTCTCTCTGAAGTCTCCATCCAGCCGGCAGTAAGGAAAAGGGGTGGGAGTGTAATGCCTGAGACTGTCGCTGGAAGAGGGGGGTGATTGGGTGGGACTACTGGGGAACCCCTTAAAACCTTGAATGGGAGAGCTTGGACCCCAAGTCCTGTCTAGAACGCCTGCAACCATTTTCTCTTAATAAAGGATTCCTGTTGGAAGAATTATTCCAAGAGTTCTGTCTTCTTAAGATGCAAAGTGGGGTGGGTCCTTACAGCCACTTGGCAACTGACTCATGTTTATGACGGTCGCGGTGTCCTGGGATCCTGTGGATCCCCTTTGGTGACCTTCTGACAAGCAAAATCGAGGGGGCAGCTAGATTCACTTCACAGCCGGGTTGCTAACTTCACAACCGCAGGGATTCACTTAACAACCGAGGCGAGAAAGGTCGTAAAATGGGGCAAAGCTCACTTAACAAAGCTCACTTAGCAAGAGAAATGCTGGGCTCCATTGGGGCCGCTAAGTCAAGGACTACCTGTATTCATATCTATAGTTTCGGTGTCGTTTTTGTATCACCTGGCGTTTTTGGAGTCTGCCGCTTTTGTTATATTATTTGTGTTATCTTGGGAGGGTGATATTGTGTGGTGGGGGGCATTCCTTCTTTTGAGAGGGAGATGTCATTTCAATGTGTGCCGTTGTGTATATAGGAAAACGGCTATTGGAGGAAAAGTCTTCATCGGGGTCCAGTCCAAGCTGGGAACAATCAAAATGGAGACTTGCTTTAGAAAGAAGGTTGCAGATTATCAGAGAGGAGAGCCAGACAAGATGGCTCTGGTTTTATAAAATGTTTTATAGATGGCACGTAGATCCTAAAAAATTATCTTGTATGTATTCCAACATACAGCCCAAATGTTGGAGATGTGGCAATAATGATGCGACATACTTTCATATTTGGTGGAACTGTAAAAAAGGTAAAGGCTTTTTGGATTATGATTTGGTGGAACATTCAAAAGATTCTTAGAAAAAAGATAAAGTTTACTCCTCAACTATTTTTACTTGGTATTTTTGTTGACTTAAATGAAAAAGAAACTACTTTGATGTTGAATTTATTAACTGCAGCGAGGTTACTAGTAGGTTTATATTGGAAGAAAGATTCCTTGCCTACTTTAGAAGAATGGAGATTTAAAGTATCTAGTTTTGCAGAAATGGCAAAAATTTCTGCTTATTTAAAGGACCATACACAAGAAAGATATATTTACTGTATGGGGAAGGTGGATAGATTATATTCAGAAAAAGTATGGAATTAAAAAGTTTCATTTATTTTATGAATGAATATCAAATATTATAGAGAATTGTTTTATAGGTTATGGAGTTAAAGGTTAATTATGATATTTTTTTTTCTTTTCTCTTTTCTTTTCTTTTTTCTTAATTATTATAATTTTCTTTTTTTTTAACCCTGTATTCTGCTCTGGGAAGTGAAGGGAGGGGGGCTGGGGGTGGGAGGGAGGGTAAGGGGGGGGTTCTCTATTTTAAAATTTTATTGTATTTTTATAAATGATTGTATGTTTTAAAAAAAATAAAAAATTTTCAATGAAAAAAAAAAGAAAAAAAACAAAATAAAAAAAAGATGGCTTTGGAAGAAAAGAGAGAGGGAGCACAGGTAGTAGGGCAGTGGTGGCGAACCTGTGGCACGCCTGCCAGAGGCGGCACTCGGAGCCCTCTCTGAGGGCACACGCGCCGTCGCCCCAGCCCGCCTCCTCCCACAGCCCCCTCCTCATCAGCAGCCCCCCGGAGGAGAGTCGCCCCCAGGCATGGCCCACATGAAGCAGCGCAGCCAAGGACATGGTAGCCGGGCAGCAGAGACAAGACTCCGACCTTGCGCCCCGTCACGCGCAGATGATGCTGCGGGACACAGGTGGAGGGCGTGGCCGCCATGGCGCTTGCTGGGCTACCTGGGTGATCTGTGGTGGACTGTGGAGGTGGAGCAGCCCAGTGGGCACGGAGGAGCGGGGACAGGAGTGGGGAGGCGGTTTTTGGGCACTCGGTCTCCAAAAGGTTCGCCATCACTGTAGTAGGGAGTGGGTTTTTATACCTTCTTGGGCTTTTGTGTGGAGTTGTTTCCTGTTCCTATCTGAGGCTTTGTATTTCCTGTGTCATGTACTTTGACCTGAGTATGTCTCTTTGGCATCTGTGGGTTAATCCTATTATGTCCTGTTAGAGTTTGGGTGGGATATGTAGATTTGAGGTGTCTTTGTCTTCCTAAGCTTCTAGCTGGAGGCCTCCAACCTTCCTGAATGGATTATTACATCTGAATTTCTACAGAGCTGGAGACTTGGGGCTATTAAGAAAAACTGGGCACGCTTTTCTGCCTCTTGAAGATCCTTTGAAATATATTTTTCTGCCCTTTTAATATTTCCTTCTCTGGGGGGGGGGCTGACTTCCCACATGACAATAAAGGTGATCTTATCTTTTCCTCCGCTTCACGCTACGTGGGGGCATCTCTTCCAGAAAACTGTGAGGTGGTTCATGGAAGTGAGGTGGCGCAGCAGTTAGAGTGCAGTACTGCAGGCCACTTTAGCTGACTGTGTTCAGCAGGTCAGCGGTTCAAATCTCACCGGCTCAAGGTTGACTCCATCCTTCGAGGTAGGTAAAATGAGGACCCAGATTGTTGGGGGCAATGTAAATATATATATATATATACATTGCTTACTGATGTACACCGCTTAGAGAGTGCTTGCACTTAAAAGCGGTATATAAGTCTCATAAATAAATAAATAAATAAATTTTTAGGCTTCCCTTGTCCGATGACTTACTGTCCAGCAGCAGGTCAGTGATGTCCAGCTCCAAGGAAGGGATGATTTTGTTGAACATTTTGTACTCCTTCCCGAAACGAGGCATTTGGAGAATAAAGCAGGATGGGATCTAGATGGGAGAAAGGCAAAGGTGAACGGCCCCCGTCTGGAGACCAGCAGCCCCCCACGGAGGTCAGAGGTCACCGGCACCAAGTTCTGCTTCTGTCAAGTTCACCCCCAACCTGTGGCCCTGGGTAGATATATAAGACCAGCTCTTTTTGGGTGGGGGGGAAACACGGTAGCGAGAGAAAGCGAGCCACAAGCTCTCCACCAATGTGGCAGAGACCATGATGCTGAAGTGGGGAGGGGGCAGCATTGATAGAGGAGGAGGAAGACTCACCTCCACTAGCTTGAGGTCTGAGGTGAGGAAGGAATGCTCTACCAACTGCTGGACGTTGGGCACCACCAAATTCTCCTGCTTGTCCATGAATATCTGGTAACAGTAACACTCCTGCTCCTTCAGCTTTCCGGACCTGGAATCAGAAGTGGTCTGATGAGACCCCCCCCCTCAAAAGGAGCTGAAGGAAAGGTTGGAAGTTTCAGCTACGAAGAGACGAACGGCGGCCTCCGCACACGTCTCTTTTCTGACCCAGAAGCCTCAGCCGCGGTTAGGGATGCAGCTTGGAGAAGATGCTTTCTCCCTGCTGAGCCCGGGGCGGGGGGCTTTCTCTCTACGCCACCTCTTTCCAAAAATGGCAGGCGGGGACGTGAACTTCCAGTTTTCGGCTTCTTTCTCCACTCCTCGGAGTTTATTTATTTATTTTATTTTTAAAATTTTTAAGCTGCCCCACTCCCGAAAGACTCTGGGCGGCTAACAATAAAAAACACATAAAACATAACAAAACAACAATACAAAAACAATCATCCAGGGGTAAGGTTTTATAAACCCCAGGCCTGCCAGAAAAGCCAGGTCTTAAGTAGCTTACGGAAGACCAACAGGGTGGGAGCGGTCCTAATCTCCGGGGGGAGCTGGTTCCAAGGCGTGGGCGCCATCACAGAGAAGGCCCTCCTCCGCGGCCCCGCCAAATGGCACTGCTTGGCCGACGGGGCCCGAAGGAGGCCCAGCCTGTGGGATCTAACCGGACGAAGGGAACTATGAGGTAGTAGGCGGTCTTGCAAGTAGCCTGGCCCTGAGCCATATAGGGCTTTAAAGGTAATGACCAACACCTTGAATTGGACCCGGAGACCAATAGGCAACCAGTGCAGCTCGCGGAGGATAGGTGTAACATGGGTGTATCGAGGAGCACTCGCTATCACTCGCGCGGCTGCATTCTGGACCAACTGTAGTCTCCGAATACTTTTCAAGGGTAGCCCCATGTAGAGTTTCCTGTTATCGCCCAGGAAAACCAGAAAATGAATGCGCGAGTCAAAGGGGTCGACTGGCATCCCTACTTAAGGGGTTGTGTTACTCCGGGGCGTCCAGCCCCTGCTGCTCGTTCCCTCGGATGACGGGCAGCTGGAAGTCTTTTGTCAGGCGGGATCCAGGAGAAGAAGAGCCTTTTCTGCTGTGGCCCCCGCGCTTGGCAAGAGTTTCCCTCTGGAGAGAGGAGGTCGGCCCCAGCCTACCTGGCCGTCCAGCGCAGCCTAAAATCCTGCCTCTGCCAGTCGGCTTGGGGTTCCCAGAGGGATGCTCTAAGGCTCGGGGTGTAGCTGACGGGGGAGAGAGAGGATTCCCCCGGTCCTGGGTCACCTGTCCGTTCTGCATTTCATCCTCCTAATTTTAATGGTTTTATATTACGTTTTCGATTTTTAAAAAAATTATTATTCTGTAAGCTGCTCAGGGTCGCTGTAACAGTCAGAGGGGCAGCACATTAAACAAATCAATAGTTCTCAGGACCTCCTTCTGACCATGTTCTGCTTGTGAGTCCTGGGTGCTGAGCTTGGGTGTTTTCTTGCAGATGTTTCATGACCCAACTAGGTAACATCATCAGCACTAGAAGGGAGGAGGAGGAGGAGGAGGAAGGAAGGAAGGAAGGAAGGAAGGAAGGAAGGAAGGAAGGAAGGAAGGAAGGAAGGAAGGAAGGAAGGAAGGAAGGATGGATGGATTGTGGAGTCAATTGTGCTCTCTGAACTGGGTGGTTTTCTTGCAGACGTTTCATGACCCAACTAGGTAACATCATCAGTACTAGAAAGGAGTGGGATTTATATAATGGAGAGGAAGAGGAGGAGGAGGCAGAGGAGGCAGCCAACGACAGTGGGATCCCTGATGCTCTCTAACCTGGGACGGTTTTTTTGCAGATGTTTCATGGCCCAACTAGGTAACATCATCAGTACTAGAAGGGAGTAGGGTTTACGGAGTAGTGGGGAAGAGGAGGAGGAGGAGGAGAAGGGAAAGATGGAGGAGGAGGAGGAGGAGTTCCTTTGTGCTCTCTGAGCTTGAGTGTTTCCTTGCAGACGTTTTATGACCCAACTATGTAACATCATCAGTACTAGAAGGAAGTAGGGTTTATGGAGTAGTGGGAAAGAGGAGGAGGAGGAGGAGGAGGAGGAGGAGGAGGGAAAGATGGAGGAGGAGGAAGAGGAGTTCCTTTGTTCTCTCTGGCCTTGTTAGTTTTCTTGCAGACGTTTCATGACCCAACTAGGTAACATCATCAGTACTAGAAGGGAATAGTGTTTAAGGAGTAGAGGGGAAGGGGAAGAAGAGGAGGAGGAGGAGGAGGAGGAGGAGGAGGAGAAGATGGAGGAGGACCTTGAGTTCCTTTGTGCTGAGCTGAGTCTTTCCTTACAGATGTTTCATGACCCAACTAGGCAACACCATCAGTGCTGGACGGGAGAGGGGCTAATTCTCATTTTCTATACCAATGGCTTACCCTGCCAGTGTTGGTGGAAGTGGTCAATTGCTGCTGGTCAATTTCCTGACGGCAGAAAAGGCAGCTCCCTGAGGTTCCTGCGTCGGCTACCCTTTTAATGCTTGCCCTTTGTTTCTGCTTAGGAGTTCAAGCTGAGGCAGCTCTGACAGGCTGCCTTTAAGCCTTTTCCAGCACGGCCCAGGCCTAGTTGGGGCCTTCTCCCCCCCCCCCACCTCCCTTCACCTCCCTTGCTAGACAGGGATCTCTTTACCAGGTCAGTAATTACCTCTAGACCAGCGGTTCTCAACCTGTGGGTCGGGACCCCATTTGGGGTCGAACGACCATTTCACGGGGGTCGCCAAACAACGCAGTCCGCCATTTCTTTCCCCCTTTTCCTTAGCTGTGCTACTCCCTTTTATTCTATTGGCTTTTGAAAGCCAATAGAATAGACTCTCTTGAATAGAGTCTAATTCTATTGGCTTTCAAAAGCCAATAGGAATTGTCCAGGCTGTCTCTGCCCTGCTGAGCCCGCCAAAAGTCCCAGTCTGCAAACGGTGCTGCACTAGTTGAGTAGTCCTCGACTTACGACCGGTTGAGTAGTCCTCGACTTACGAGGGGGAGTCGCGGCATTAAAAAGGTTGAGAACCACTGCTCTAGACCGTATCTCAAAGGTCACCCAGTCCCTCCCAGTGCTATTTTTTCCTCCTTCACCATAACCCAAGTGAGGAGGGGACGGCGGTGCAACGGGCTTACTGCAGCTTCAAGAGAGGCTCCAGTCCAAGAATGCGATGCATGATGAGGTTCAGAAACTCCTCGGGGTCTGAAAGAGCAGAAGGCATCCCAGGTCAGAGGCAGCACCGTATGACAAACACCCCCCCCCACTTGCCTCCTCCCTCCACAGAGAACCAACACAGCGGCAGCCACCAGCACAGCTCCTTCTCTGGATCAACACTCGCCCCGTGGAATCTCCCTTAGGCTCGGCTGAGGAGGTGGGATCGCCAAGTGGCGATTTAATCGCAAAAGCAAGGATCACGGACAGGCAGAATGACAAGAGTCGTGAGGGACTGTCGAGGTCTTCTAGTCTAACCCCCAGCTCAGGCAGCAGATCCCAAGCCCTTCCGGACCAACGGCTGGGTCCAATCTCCTCTTTAAAACCCCCAGTGATGGAGCACCCACCACTTCTGGAATTTAATTGTTTAAATTAAATTAACTGTTTAAATTAAATGAATTGTTTAAATTAAATTAACTGTTTAATTGTTCTCACTATCAGGAAATTTCTCCTTCATTCCAGTTTGGGTCACTCTTTGATAGGATTTTTCCTGCTGTTTCTTTATATATATATATATATATATATATATATATATATATATATATATATATATATATATATATATATATATATAGTTTTATTGGTTTTTTCCATTTTTTTCCAAAAGCTTAGGACACAATGTGGTGCTCAGGATGTCAAATTGTTCAAAGACAAAATCACATAAATAGAACTCAAATTAATTATCAAAAATTTCCTCTCTGTTTCCTAAATATAGTATTGCTTATTAAAATTAATACAATTTTAGGTAAAGTTCAATCAAACAAAAATCATCAATCGCATGCGATGATAATAATCTGTATCCTGTTTTTTAAGTTTTACTAATTGCAGTTGTCATACTCCAATTACATTTTAATAAATATCTAGTTGGGATTTCAGGTATCCTTAATAATAGATCATTCATTGAAAAAATTTTCCCTATCACAAATAGCTCTTCCTCTCTCTCTATTACAACATAGTTCCCTGCTGCTATATATAAACAATAAAACTTTATATATATATATAAATTAATTATCAAAAATTAATTATCAAAAATTTCCTGTTTCCTAAATATAGTATTGCTTATTAAAATTAATACAATTTTAAGTACAGTTCAATCAAACAAAAATCATCAATCGCATGCGATGATAATAATCTGTATCCTGTTTTTAAGTTTTACTAATTACAGTTGTCATACTCCAATTACATTTTAATAAATATATAGTTGGGATTTCAGGTGTCCTTAATAATAGATCATTCATTGAAAAAATTTTCCCTATCACAAATAGCTCTTCCTCTCTCTCTATTACAACATAGTTCCCTGCTGCTATATGTAAACAATAAAACTTTATATATATATAAATTAATTATCAAAAATTAATTATCAAAAATTTCCTCTCTGTTTCCTAAATATAGTATTGCTTATTAAAATTAATACAATTTTAGGTAAAGTTCAATCGAACAAAAATCATCAATCACATGTGATTATAATAATCTGTATCCTGTTTTTTAAGTTTTACTAATTACAGTTGTCATACTCCAATTACATTTTAATAAATATATAGTTGGGATTTCAGGTATCGTTAATAATAGATCATTCATTGAAAAAAATTTTCCCTATCACAAATAGCTCTTCCTCTCTCTCCATTACAACATAGTTCCCTGCTGTTTCTTTTCCTGCCTTTTCTTCTCAAGGTTTTGTAAACTTCTCTGGATTAAAATGGGGTGTAAACCCCACAAAAAGTAATGCATACTATAGGAAAGAGGTTATGGCCGCTGGGAATGGAGGGGGTTTTCATCCATGGTGCCTCCCTCATCCAAACTGAGAGTCCTCAGTTCCTGCCATGGCCAGCCTTTAATAATTTAGCAGCAATTGACCAATCAGAATACAGAACAACAGAGTTGGAAGGGACCTTGGAGGTCATCTAGTCCAACCCCCTGCTCAGGCAGGAGACCTCTAGACCATCCCAGACACATGGTTGTCCAGTCTCTTTTTAAAAGCCTCCAGTGTTGGAGCATTCACAACTTCTGGAGCAACTTCTGTTCCACTGGTTAGTTGTCCTCACTGTTAGGAAGCTTCTCCTTAATTCCAGGTTGCTTCTCTCTTTGGTCAGTTTCCATCTGTTGCTTCTTGTTCTGCCTTCAGGTGCTTTGGAGAATAAATGAATAGAGCTTGGAAGTCTTCTAGTCCAACCCCCTGCTCAAACAGGAGAGCCTCTGCCATTTCAGACTAATGGTTATCCAATTTTCCTCTTCAAAACTTCCAGTGATGGAGCACTCACAACCTCTGGAGGCAAGCTGTTCCACTGGTTAATTGTTCTAACCATTCTGACACAAGAGGTTTGAATCGAACAGAAGCTGGAAGGGACCCTGGAGGTCTTCTAGTCCAGCCCCCTGCTCAAGCAGGAGAACCTATATACCAGACAAGTGACTGTCTAGCCTCTTCTTAAATCTCCAGGGATGGAGCGCCCACGATTTCTGGAGCTCTGTAGCGCTGCACGGAATTAACTAGGGGAATTTTTAAAACTTATTTTGCCCTTTCTCTCTTAACTTTGGCACAGCCCAGCCAGTTCTAGTTAGATAAAACACGGATCATAAAACCGCTGCTCAGCATGGGAATCTAGTTGATAATCTCTACCTCCTGCCCCATCGCTCCCGCGAAAATCAGCGACTCTGTGAACCCAGGTCCGTTTTCATCCCCTCCCCCCAATTTTGAAATCAGAATCTCACGATACAAATTGAGAAAAAGAAAGAGAGAGAGAGAGAGAGAGAGAGAAAGAAAGAAAAAGAAAAAAAGAGAAAGAAAGAAAAAGAGAAAGAAAGGAAGAAAGAGAAAGAAAAAGAAAGAAAAAGAGAAAGAGAAAGAAAGAGAAAGAGAAAGAAAGAGAAAGAGAAAGAAAGAAAGAGAAAGAAAGAGAAAGAAAGAAAAAGAGAGTGAAAGAAAGGAAGAGAGAAAGAGAAAGAAAGAAAGAGAAAGAAAGAGAAAGAAAGAAAAAGAAAAAGAGAAAGGAAAGAAGAAAGAGAAAGAAAGAAAGAAAGAGAAAGAAAGAAAGGAAGGAAAGAGAGAGAAAGAAAGAAAGAAAGAGAGAAAGAAATAAAGAGAAAGAAAAAGAAAGAGAAAGAAAAAAAAGAGAGAGAAAGAAAGGAAGGAAAGAGAGAAAGAAAGAAAGAAAGAAAGAAAGAAAGAAAGAAAGAAAGAAAGAAAGGAAGGAAGGAAGGGAAAGAAAGAAAAAGAGAAAGAGAAAGAAAGAGAAAGAAAGAAAGGAAGGAAAGAGAGAAAGAAAGGAAGAAAGGAAGGAAGGAAGGAAGGAAGGAAGGGAAAGAAAGAGAAAGAAAGAAAAAGAGAAAGAGAAAGAGAAAAAGAGAGAAAGAAAAAGAGAAAGAGAGAGAGAGAGAAAGAAAGAAAGAAAGAAAGAAAGAAAGAAAGAAAGAAAGAAAGAAAGAAAGAAAGAAAGAAAGAAAGAAAGAAAGAAAGAAAGGAAGAGCACCTTTTTCCGAAGTAGCAAAACTGGAAGACTCTCCCTTTTCAGTCAGCTGATACCGAAGATCCATTACGCTCTTGGCAGCGACAAAGCCCTTCCTGTTTACGACACAGGCAAAAAAGGAAAACCTCACAACACAACCGAAAAACTAAATTCCTGCCCCCCCCCCCGATCTGCACACTGGACCACCCAAACCCCATTTCTTCGCACCCCGGGCCTCGACGACAAAACTGGGCTCAATTTGTTCTGCTTTGGAAAGGTGAAGGCAAAGAAAAACGTAGCTACATCCTGGCTTCAGTTCCCGGGGACCCAAGTTCGGACGGCACGCCCCACTGAGTCGCCTTTATGAGGGCTGCAGCGTCCTGGGGTCACGGCAGGGATCCCCTTAACAACGGTGGCAGGAAAGGTCATAAAATGAGACAAAACTCACTTCACAAGGGTCTCCCTTAGCGATGGAAATTTGGGGCTCAGCTGTGGTCCTAAGTGAAGGACTACCTGCAATAGACTAATAGAGCTGGAAGGGACCTTGGAGGTCATCTAGTCCAGCCCCCTGCTCAAGCAGGAGACCCTTGCAGAATCACTGAGCTGGAAGGGGCCTTGGAGGTCATCTAGTCCAGCCCCTTGCTCAAGCAGGAGACCCTTGCAGAATCACTGAGCTGGAAGGGGCCTTGGAGGTCATCTAGTCCAGCCCCCTGCTCAAGCAGGAGACCCTTGCAGAATCACAGACTTGGAAGGGGCCTTGGAGGTCCTCTAGTCCAGCCCCCTGCTCAAGCAGGAGACCCTTGCAGAATCAGTGAGCTGGAAGGGGCCTTGGAGGTCATCTAGTCCAGCCCCTTGCTCAAGCAGGAGGCCCTTGCAGAATCACAGAGCTGGAAGGGACCTCGGAGGTCATCTAGTCCAGCCCACTGCTCAAGCAGGAGACCCTTTACCACTTCAGACCAATGGCTGCCCAGACTCTTCTTAAAAACCTCCAGTGTTGGAGCATTCACCACTTCTGGAGGCAAGGAGTTCCACCGGTTAATTGTCCTCACTGTCAGGAAATTCCCCCTTGGTTCTAGCTTGCTTTTCTCTTTGATGAGTTTCCATCCGTCGCTTCTTGTCCTGCCTTCGGGTGACTTTGGACAAGAGCTTGACCCCCCCCCTCTTCTTTATGGCAGCCCCTGAGATACTGGAACCCTGCTCTCATGTCCCCCCTCGTCCTTCTTTTCTCCAGACTAGCCACTCCCCCTTCCTGTGCTTGACCCTCCAGTCCCCGGTCTGTCTCTCAGAGGCTTTCCGAAGCAGCTGACGAGAAGAGCCGGAGAGCCACTTACTGCCTCAGAGGGTTCACGATCTTGTCCCGCAGGATCTCCTGGATGCGCCCATCGGCGGGGTGAGGGGGCTTATACAGCATGGAGTCCAACACCGAGGTGCAGGAGAAGAGGCTGTGGCGAGATAGGAGAGGCCGGTCACTCCACCGGGTCGGAGGACCAAGAGATGTACGGGGAGACGAGGCGGAGAGAAGGGAGAGCAACGCTATCCACAAGCAGAGCCCCCCGAGGGGGAAAGGAAGCTGGGGAGGGCTGCCAACCTGAACAGGGCTGCGTCCATGTAGCAGGAGTTGCAGTGGCCTTGGATCCCTCTCATCCGCCCTTTGAGGACGTTCACGGCCACGTCATCTCTCAGCGGTGGGGAGTTGCTCAGAACAGACGGACTGTCGGCCTCACCTGGAACAGAGCAGGAATCTCTGCTCAAATCATCATAATCATAGGAAAAAGAAGAAGAAGAAGGAGAAGGAAGAAGAAGAAGGAGGAGGAGGAGGAGGAGGAGGAGGAAGAAGAAGGAAGAAGAAGAGGAAGAAGAAGAAGGAAGAAGAAGGAGGAGGAAGAGGAGGAGGAGGAGGAGGAAGGAAGAAGAAGAAGACTGTATTATTTTATTATTTTATTGTTTTATGATTGTTTTAACTTTGTACACCGCCCTGAGTCCTTTGGGATTGGGCGGCATATAAATATTTGAAAATAAATAAATAAATAAATAAGAAGAAGGAAAAAGAAGAAGAAGAAAAAGAAGGAGGAGGAGGAGGAAGAGGAAGAAGAAAGAAGAAGAAGACGAAGAAGAAGAAGAAAAAGAAGAAGGAGGAGGAGGAGGAGGAGGAGGAAGAAGAAGAAAGAATAAGAAGGAAAAAGAAGAAGAATAAGAAGGAAGAAGAAGAAGAGGAAGAAGAAGAAGAAGAAGAAGAAGAAGAAGAAGAAGAAGAAGAAGAAGAAGAAGAAGAAGAAGAAGAAGAAGAAGAAGAAGAAGAAGAAGAGGTCTAGTGCTGTGTGGGCGGACATTATTGTGAACCAATACCCCATCAGATAGGGTGCCCTAGGAAATCCCGCCAAATGGTGAAGATGCCAAAGGAGTACGGCTAGTGACGTTCACGGAGCGTGGTTCGAGCATCAATTCAGACGTCTGCTGTGAAACGTTACCATAGGGGTCCCCAACCCTGGCAACTTTAAGACCCGTGGACTTCAACTCCCAGAATCCCCCAGCCAGCGGGGAATTCTGACAGTTGAAGTCCACAGGTCTTCAAGTTGCCAAGCTTGGGGACCCCTGCGTTACGAAAGCTCAGACGAGCCATCCATAACAAGTCTTTCAAACTGAGGCCCCTGTCGTAACGTCTTACACCGTTTGAAATTCCTTAGTCGTCGTGACTCGGCACCAAATCTGGGCTACGGGGAGGTGGGTGATCAAAAACATCCCAACGGTGGGTATTACGGTTGATTTTGATGTTAAAGAAATGAATTTGATGTTGAATCTTGTAACAGCTGCAAGATTACTGGTGGGGCAAAATTGGAAGAAAAACTCTTTGCCTACTATGGAAGAACGGATACTTAAGGTGTCTAACTTAGCAGAAATGGCAAAAATTTCCGCTTATTTGAAGGACCATTCACAAGAAAAATACATTTTGGTTTGGAGAAGATGGATTGATTAGATTCAAAAGAAATATGAGGCTGAAAAGTATTATCTTGCTTACGAGTAGATTCTAGGTTATTGTTAATAGTTTAATATGATCGAATTTATACTATTTTTAGTGTTATGGTTTAACCGTATTGTTATTTTTATTTTTAATTTGTTAATATTTGTTTTGAAAAAGGAGTTAAAGTATGTTATGGATTTGATTGTTAGTAGAGTTGGGTAATGTTAGTTAAATTATGATTGTTTATTTGTAACCCTGTAATCAGCTCTGGGAAGTGGGGGAGGGGGGAGGGGTGGGAGGGTTTGGGGTTATATATTGTAAAAAATTTCTAAAACTTTTAATTAAAAAAAAACAAACATCCCAACGGAACTGCTTCGAAAGTCCTTGGGTGCGTCTAGCAGTGTGTGGGCGAGCATTGTCGCGAACCGACGCCACTCCGGAAGTCAGCAGGCCTCAACGCTTGTTATGGATGGGGAATTCTGGGAGTTGAAGTCCACAGGCTTTGAAAGTTGCCAAGGTTGGGGACCCCTGTGTTACGAAAGCTCAGGCGAGCCATCCATAACAAGCGTCGGGGCCTGCTGACTTCCGGTGTGGCGTCGGTTCGCGACAATGCTCAGCCGCACATCGCTAGACGCACCCAAGGACTTTCGAAGCAGTTCCGTTGGGATGTTTTTCATCACACCTCCCCATAGCCCAGATTTGGTGCCGAGCGACGATGACTAAGGAATTTCAAACCATGTAAGACGTTATGACAAGTTTGAAAGGCGAGTATGTCGAAAAGTAATGCAATGGCCAAATTGACTGTGCTGATGAAAGAAAATAACATAAGTCCTTTTGTTTCTACTTGGAAACCGCTTCTGGGCTTCTTGCTTGAGGTGGCCAAAAAACGGTATCCTGATTTTGGGTTTTACCGATTAGACTGATTGGCCGATACAGAATTGGCTAGTGCAGTGGTTCTTAACCTGGGCGATATTGCTCCCCAGGGGGCGATTTCATTTTTCAGGGGGGTGATGGAACGAAAAGGGGGTGATGGAGCGAGACGTTTTGGGGACACTTTTGAGACGTTTTCGTATAGTGAATCGCTATATATCTGTTGTACAAAAACATCAGATCGCTCGCTATTAGTGGATTGAATTGTGTTTTCAAATGTTCCTCCAGCTAGCTTCAGTACAGAACGGCGTACATATGTGAATATGCATCGCTTATCTTCATGCGCGTTGCGCAGCAGCCTCTACCCATACAGTGGCACGCCATTGGCCAGAATATGGGAGATATGGGGAAAAGCCTGGAAATAAATTATTTGCATCGATACGTCCTGATAACAATTTTAAAGAAAACAAAAAAAAAGTGTTTGCATAAATTGAAGAATTATTTCCTATGTTGTGATTGAGAGGTTATGTTGGGGGAGGGGGCGATGACAACTTCCTCATTGGCTCAAGGGGGCGATTCGTTCAAAAAGGTTAAGAACCATTGGGCTAGTGCATACTGCTATAGAAATGTAAAAAGTTGAGATTCGATTTTAGTGTCTGAGTTTACTGCCACAGACAGAGTCGGAAGTCAATGCCTTTTGTTTCGTCCCCTCCCTTTCTTCACACCTTTTTTGCTTTCCCTTCTTCCACTGTTGTCCCTTACTATTTGCTTTTTGTATTTTCACATTTTAGGTTATAAATGAATAAAACTACATTTTAAAAAAATAATGTAATGTGGTACTTGTCTAATGTGTGTAATAAAAGCCCTGTGCCTGCGAGTGTCTGTCGTTGATAACCAAACGGAGGCTTATTTTCGAATTGTCGTATTTTGGTTTGAGACTTGTGAAGTTCTACACTTTGGAGGCAGGTGGCTTTTCCATTGGCAGGACGTCTTCCCTCCCCACCCCAACCCCCAGACTCATATGAGCGTCTTGTTTCTCCTGTTTGAGGATCAGCCACATCACCTAGAACAGTGATGGCAAACCTTTTAGAAACCAAGTTCCCAAAAACTGGCCCCGCCCCCGCTCCACCCCCCCTGCCCACCCCCACTCTGCCCCCCCATTCCCCACCCCACCTGCCCACGGGACCACTCACCGCCTCCAGGGCCCGCCAATCGCCCAGGTAGCCCAGTAGCGCTATGACGGCCACACCCTCTGCCCGCGCCCTGCAGCATCAACTGTGCATGATGGGGCGTGAGGGCAGAGTCTTGTCTACGCTGCCTGGCTACCATGTCCTTGGCTGCGCTGCTCCGTGTGGGCCACACTCGGGGGCCAGTCTCCTTCAGGGGGTCTGCTGGAGAGGAGGGGGTCGCAGGGGGAGACAAGGCTGGGGCAACGGCACGTGTGCCCACAGAGAGGGCTCCGAGGTTCACCACCACTGACCTAGAAAGATGGTGGGGTCCCTATCCCTGGACACACTTAGGCAAAGAGTAAAGAGCCATCTGCTAAGAACACTTTAACTACAACCACTTTGGTCTACTGGTTAAGGCATCTAGAAAACAGGGGAGAGTAAGCCATGAAAGCTGGCTGGATGACTCTGAGCTAATCACCAGGAGACAGTGAGTTCTAGCACTGCCTCAAGCATGAAAGCTGACTGGGTGACTTTGGGTCAATAACCTGGAGACGGTGAGTTCTAATTCTGCCTTAGGCATGAAAGCTGACTGGGTGACTTTGGGTCAATAACCTGGAGACGGTGAGTTCTAGTTCTGCCTTAGGCATGAAAGCTGACTGGGTGACTTTGAGTCAATCACTAGGAGACGATGAATTCTAGTCCTGCGTTAGGCATGAAAGCTGACTGGGTGACTTTGGGTCAATAACCTGGAGACGGTGAGTTCTAGTCCCGCCTTAGGCATGAAAGCTGACTGGGTGACCTTGGGCCAATCACAAGGAGACTGGGAGTTCTAGTCCCTCCTTAGGGATGAATGCCAAATGGGTGACTTTGGGCCATTCGCTCTCTCTCAACCTAACCCACCTCACAGGGTTCTTGCTCGGAGGGAAACAGGAGGAAGAAAGAATTGCAGGTATGTTTGCTCTACGGAGTTACTTACAAATAAATCAGTAATCACATACGCCCATTGTCTTGCCACGACCCAGGGTTCAAACTGAGGCCCACTGAGGATTCGGTGCATCCAGCCGCGGCAGGGAAGGGACTTACTGAATTCAGAAGGCTCCTGAAACAGGCACTTGTTCCCCTGAAAGCGCGAATCTGGTTGGCACGATTCCAGCCGCACGAAAAGGGCCCGATGGGGAGGACAGGTAAAGTAGCGCACACCTTGCCACTCTCCGTTGGAAAGGCTGTTATTCTCTTCATCCTGTCAGGGGGGATAACAGGTCTCAAGCAAGCCAATCCAATGAGGGTGATCAGAAATACCTCCTGGGCATTGACTAGAGCAGTGGTTCTCAACCTTTTTAATGCCGCCACCCCCAACCGGTTGTAAGTCGAGGACTATTCAACTGGTGCAGCACCGTTTGCAGAATGGGGCTTTTGGCAGGCTCAGCAGGGCAGAGACAGCCTGGACAATTCCTATTGGCTTTTGAAAGCCAATAGAATGAGACTCTATTCAAGAGAGTCTATTCTATTGGCTTTCAAAAGCCAAGAGAATAAAAGGGAGTAGCACAGCTAAGGAAAAGGGGGGAAAATGGCGGACTGCGTTGTTTGGTGACTCCCGTGAAATGGTCGTTCGATCCCAAATGGGGTCCCGACCCACCGGCTGAGAACCGCTGGACTAGAGGAAGGAAGATCATGATCAGGTCACGATTGGAATCAAGGACGAAATGCTGACTTTGGGATCTGCTGGTTGGGTACCTTCGTTGTTAGAGAAATGGCTGGAATCTATTAAATATGCAAAAGTAAAAAAAGTTGGGGCTACCATTTTGTGGCTTTTATTCCACTGCCCTGAAAAGAGTTGGAAGTTAATGTTCTTTTTTTTTTTCCCCGCCTTTAAGCCCCTCTTCCCTACTACAGGGAGTCCTTGACTTATTTATTTATTTATTTATTTATTTATGAGACTTATATACCGCTTTAAGTGCAAGCACTCTCTAAGCGGTGTACACCAGTAAGCAATGTATATATATATATATATTTCCATTGCCCCCAACAATCTGGGTCCTCCTTTTACCTACCCCGGAAGGATGGAAGACTGAGTCAACCTTGAGCCAGTGAGATTTGAACCGCTGACCTGTTGAACACAGTCAGCTAAAGTGGCCTGCAGTACTGCACCCTAACTGCTGCGCCACCTCGGCTCATTATGAACACAACCAAGCCTAAACTTTCTGTTGCTAAGTGACACATTTGTTTGGTTTTTTTCCCCCCCTTTACGACTTTTCTTGCCATGTTGTTAAGTGAATCACTGCAGTTGTTAACAACGCGGTCGTTGAGTGAATCTGGCTTCCCCCGTGACGTTGCTTGTCAAAAGGGGATCGATCACATGACCCCAGGACTCTGAAACCATCAGAAATATGACTGAATTGCCAAATGGCCGAATTTTGATCACCTGACCCTGGGGAGGCTGCAACGATCGTCAGGGTGAAAAATGGCCATTTATTTCAGTGCCATTGTAAATTTGAATGGTCGCTAAATGAACTATTATAAGTTGAGAACTACCTGCAAAGAGGTCTTGGCAGTGGGCTCCGTGGGGTGTGTGTGTGTTCCCCTTTGTATAAGAATATTTACGCACACACGATAGATAGATAGATAGATAGATAGATAGATAGATAGATAGATAGATAGATAGACAGACAGACAGACAGACAGACAGATAATGGGGAGAGAGAGAGATAGACAGACAGACAGACAGAGACATACGAGAGAGATTAGATAGATTAGATAGATAGATAGAGATTAGAGAGATATAGATAGACAGACAGACAGACAGATATGTAGGTATGTAGACAGATAGACGTAGGTAGGTAGGTAGCTAGGTAGACAGACAGACAGATGTAGGTAGGCAAGCAGACAGACAGACAGACGTAGGTAGGTAGGTAGGTAGGTAGGTAGGTAGGTAGGTAGGTAGACAGACACAGACAAGTACGTAGGAAGGTAGGTGGGGGAGAGAGAGATGGATGGATAGATAGATAGATAGATAGATAGATAGATAGATAGATAGATAGATAGATAGACAGAGAGACAGACACAAGTACGTAGGTAGGTAGGTGGGGGGAGACACAGACAGAGACAAGTACGTAGGTAGGTAGGTGGGGGGGAGACAGACAGACAAAGACAAGTACGTAGGTAGGTAAGTAGGTGAGGGGGAGAGAGACAGACAGACAGACACGTAGATAGATAGATAGATAGATAGATAGATAGAGAGAGAGAGAGACAGACAGGCAGACACACACACAAACACAGAGATACACACACGTAGGTAAGTAGGTTGGTAGGTAAGTAGGGAGAAAGAAAGACAGAGAGAGAGAGAGAGACAGACAGACATGGACTCAAGGCACCATAAATAACGCAAGCTCCCTCATGATCCCCTCAGGGGCAAGAGAAAGACAGAAGGCAACACCCCCAAAGATTAGTGTCCTTTGATCAGCAGACTTCAAATGCCTGCTGGCTCCGGAAAGATCAGCAGAGAGAATCCAACGAGAGCAACGAATCCATTTCATCTTCGGGGCATCTGGCACCAGTGGGCCCAGCTGCTGGGGATGAAGGAAGTTTCTATTCTACGGGCATCCACGGGCATAGCTTTGGGCTCTGGGTGCCGATCTTGCTTAAAACCCGAAGTCCACATCAAAGAGAGAACAAGCCTAGGAACACATTACACGGGATGAGGTGCTTACCAACTCAATCCCAGCCATCCTTTGCTGGGCATTAGGCAGGCAGCCGATCCAACGGATGGTCCCCGTCACAGCACGTCCCTTGTCTAAGTTGATCTGGACCACGGAGTTGACATCCAGAGAGCAGGTCCCGTCTGCCGGATGCTCTGTACTTTCGCTCCTCTTGTGCTTGAGATATTCCTGGAGCCCAGAATCCTGGTCTATATCAAACAGAGAAAAACAATCCCTGTGTGTCTATTTCTGGGGAATCCTTTTAATTCCGATTTGAGGACGCTTCGCTTTCCTCCTTGCTAAAAGCTCAGATAGGAACAGGTGTGACCTCCTGTTTGGAGATCCTTGACTATTTAGTGTGTAGTGGGGTGCCCCAGGGCTCTGTTCTGGGCCAGGTGCTCTTCAACATCTTCATCAACAATCTGGACGAGGAGATAGATGGGGAACTCATCAAATTTGCAGACGACACCAAGCTGGCAGGAATAGCCAACACTCCAGAAGACAGGCTTAAGATACAGAAGGATCTGGACAGACTTGAACACTGGGCGCTATCTAACAAAATGAAATTCAAGGGTGAAAAAAGACCTTGTATCTCTCCAAGCTCAATGGAACTGCATCTACATGGAGGGAAGTGTGTAGTGGGGTGCCCCAGGGCTCTGTTCTGGGCCCAGTGCTCTTCAACATCTTCATCAACGATCTGGACGAGGGGATAGATGGGGAACTCATCAAATTTGCAGACGACACCAAGCTGGCAGGAATAGCCAACACTCCAGAAGACAGGCTTAAGATACAGGAGGATCTGGACAGACTTGAACACTGGGCGTTATCTAACAAAATGAAATTCAATGGTGAAAAAAGCAAAGTTCTACATTTAGGCAAGAAAAACCAAATGCACAGGTATAGTATAGGGGGTACCTTGCTCAATAGTAGTAACTGTGAGAGGGACCTCGGAGTCCGAGTGGACAATACCTTAAATAGGAGCCAGCCGTGTGCTGCAGCTGCCAAAAAAGCCAACACAGTGCTGGGCTGCATTAACAGAGGGATAGAATCAAGATCACGTGAAGGGTTAATACCACTTGACAAGGCCTTAGTAAGGCCACACTTGGAATCCTTCATCCAGTTTTGGTCACCACGATGTAAAAAAGATGTTGAGACTCTAGAAAGAGTGCAGAGAAGAGCAACAAAGATGATCAGGGGACTGGAGGCTAAAACATACAAGGAACGGCTGCTGGAATTGGGTATGTCTAGTTTAAGGAAGAGAAGGACGAGGGGGGACATGATAGCAGTCTTCCAATATCTCAGGGGCTGCCCCAAAGAAGAGGGAGTCAAGCTATTCTCCAAAGTGCCTGAAGGCAGGACAAGAAGCAAGGGTGGAAACTAGAGAAGCAACCTGGAACTAAGGAGAAACTTCCTGACAGTGAGAACAATTAACCAGTGGAACAACCTGCCTCCAGAAGCGATGAATGCTCCAACACTGTAAGTTTTTAAGGAGACTGCACAGCCATTTGTCCGAAATGGTATAGGGTTTCCTGCCTGAGCAGGGGGTTGGATTAGATGATCTCCAAGGTCCCTTCCAACTTTACTATTATTATTAGTATTACTATTATTATTATTATTTGCAACAGTCTCACTTTCAGATGAACTGTTCTCTACGCTTGGTCAAGCACCTCCTTTGCTGCTAGTTAAAAAAAATACTATCAAGTTTTCGCCCAAGAGACATGAACTGGACCAGGACAGACCTGGTTCATTCTTGGGATGGGAAAGTGTAAAAAAAAAAAAAAATCTCAGGACTGGGAAAGGAACAAGAACTTCTCAAGGAAAGCAATCACAAATCACGTTGGTACCATTACGAAGAAAACAGTTGCATCCATGATTCAAGTGGGAGTGTTTCTAATAACCTGAGCGACTTTTTCGCAAGGATTTTGAACTCTGCATTTTATCTCTTATGGCTCCGAAAGTGCTAGACCTTTGCTTTAGCAGCACATCTACCAGATCAGGGCAGAGAACTTGTCTTTCTAGCTCAGGGGTCTTCAAACTTGGCCCTTGGATGACTGGTGGACTTCAACTCCAAGAATTCCTCAGCCTGTCACGCGTGCAATGCAATGCAATGCAATGCAATGTAATGCAATGCAACCTGGAACTAAGGAGAAACTTCCTGACAGTTAAAACAATTAACCAGTGGAACCACCTGCCTCCAGAAGCTGTGGGTGCTTCGACACTGGAAGTCTTTAAGAAGAGACTGGACAGCCCTTTGTCTGAAATGGGATAGGGTTTTCTCCCTGACCAGGGGGTTGTACTAGATGACCTTCCAGGTCCCTCCCAACATCATCATCATCATCATTATTATTACGGATCATCGCACAGTCAGCCAGATGTTCAGACTGGATTTGGCATTTTGTCTACCTATCGAGTCCTTACCCAGGACCTGGGATAGGCAGATGTGGATGTTTGATGGTATTACAGATATCGTCGCAGGATGGAAGCAGTTCCTAGTAAGGCCGCCTTTTGCAATTGACTAATGGCGAATTTATCAATGCCAATGGCGTTCAAGTGGTGCTCCAGTTGTTTTGGGATTGCACCCAAGGCACTACTACTACTACTACTACTACTACTACTAATTATTATTATTATTATTATTATTATTATTATTATTATTATTGTTAATTATTAGGTTGTAGTTTATTGAAGAGCAGAGTCAGACAGAAAGATGGCTCTGGGAAAAACTAACTACCTGCTGCCGGGAGGGGTGAGTTTTTATATCTTCTGGGGCTTTTGTGGTTGTTTCCTGTTCCTGTTTGAGGCGTTGCTTTTCCTGTGTCATGCACTTTGACCTGAGTCTGAGTGTGCCCTTTTGGTATTGGTGGGTTAATCCTATTATGTTTCCTGTCCTTAGATTGTAGGGGTCTTTGTCTTCCTAATCTCGTCAGCTTCTAGCTTCCTGGCTCCAACCTTCCTGAATGGATTATTAGGTCTACATTTCTAAAAGCTGATTTCCGCTGAGTTTTGTGGTTAAGAAAAACTGGGCTTGCTTTTCTGCTTTTAAGATCCTTTGGGGAAATATATCCTGCCTGTTTAATATCCCCCAACATATTTCTTTCTCTGGATTCTTCCCACACTCCAAAAACAGGACAAATAAAACTCCAGGCTATCCAGAACATCAGTTTACCTAAGGAGAGCAGCTCCTCCTTCACTACTGAATCCAGAGGGATCTCTCGGAAAACATCGGCTGAGCCCTCTTCCTCCTAAAAAAAAAAAAGAGTGAGTGAGAGAGAGAGAGAGAGAGAGAGAGAAAGAGAGAGAGAGAGAGAGAGAGAGAGAGAGAGAGAGAGAGAGAGAGAGAGAGAGAGAGAGAGAGAGAGAGAAGAGAAAGTTTAACTGGATTTTGAGACCTCAGCAGGAAGGATGGTTGTGGATGGAGCAAACTTTCTCCTTTATTAATAATAATAATAAAAACAACAATAATAATAATAAAGTTGGAAGGGGCCTTGGAGGTCATCTAGTCCAGGGCTTTTCAACCTTTTCACCCATTATACCACTTTTAGGATATGAGAACATGAGTACCACCAGTCGCCTAGCAAGGTGTCAAAAACTTGATGACAAAAAAAAAGGGAAAAAAGCAATAAAGTACAGATAGTCCTTGACTTACAACAGTTTGCTTAGTGATTGTTCAAAGTTACAGTGGTACTGAAAAAAGTGCCCCCCAAGCACAGCCGAGCAAGACACCTGCCTGCCCACCTGGTGGCGCTCTTCCTCCTGTCCGAGGTTTCCATTGTTGTGAGCATTTCTGTTGAGGATTGGCAGCAGGGATGGGGGGGGTTGGTTTTTATTCCCCCCGTCTGCTGGGTGGTTACAGCAGGTTTTGGTCATTTCACATGACCCTGGGACACTGTGACCGTCATAAATACGAATCAGTTGCCAAGCCTCTGAATGTAAATCACAAGACCCTGGAGAGGCTGCAACATTCCAGCTGATTGGCGCTTCTTCAGGGCTCAGCGGGAGCGCCAGGATCAGTGCCGAGCTCCAGCTGGATCCTGGTGCTGATCCCGGCAGTTCCACTGAGCCCTGACAGCCCCGAAGAAGCGCCAATCAGCTGGAAAGCAGCACTGATCCTGGCGCTTCCGCTGAGCCCGGACAGCCCTGCAGCTCCAGCCGTCTCTCGCTCAGGCTTATGCGGTGCTGCCACCGGTTCAGCCCATTCCCCTCCCCCGCTAACACTTTTCTAGGATGGTCACGTACCACCTGCCAGGTGCCCATGTGCCACAGGTGGTACCTGTACCCGATTGAAAAGCCTTGATCTAGTCCAATCCCATGCTCAGGTAGGAAACCCTATACCATTTCGGACAAATGGCTGTCCAGTCTCTTTTTAAAATCCTCCAGTGTTGGACCATTCACCTTCTGGAGGCAGGTTGTTCTATTGGTAATTGTTCTAACTGTCAGGAAGTTTCTCCTTAGTTCTAGGTTGCTTCTCCCCTTGATTGGTTTCCATCCGTTGCTTCTTGTCCTGCCTTCAGGGGCTTTGGAGAATAGCTTGACTCCCTCTTCTTTGGGGCAGCCCGAGATACTGGAAGACTGCTATCCTGTCTCCCCTCGTCCTTCTCTTCGTTAAACTAGACATACCCAATTCCAGCAACCGTTCTTCATATGTTTTAGCCTCCAGTCCCCTGATCATCTTTGTTGCTCTTCTCTGCACTCTTTTTAGAGTCTCAACATCTTTTTTACATCGTGGTGACCAAACCTGGATGCAGTATTCCAAGTGTGGCCTTACCAAGGCCTTGTAAAGTGCTATTAATACTTCACGTATTAATACTTCTTCCCACGTATAACAGCTGTAGGTATTACACAAAAGCAGTGTTCACCCACCCAGAGGCCTCTGAACTATGAGATGGGAGGCAAATAAATTTGATAATTAATTTTGATCTCGCAAAGGTGCTTTTGATGTCCCGTAGGGGCTTTTTTTTCCAAAAGGCAATTGGACTTTCTTGGATTTGGCTTTTTTTTTTTTTTTGTCTTCTCAAAATTGAAGGAGCTTTTTGAATGAAAAGCAAAATGCTTTCAAAGAAAAATAAATAAGGAAGGCCACAGTTGCCTTATAGGAAAAAAAAGCACCTTTGGGACAATCATGACTTGGAATGATTGAGAATATCCACAGATAATTTATTTCAATGAATTTACGCTAGAGAAGATGCAGACAATGTGTCACCTTCCTTACCCCACTGGATTCTAAATCTTAAGAGCCCAATGTGGTCAACGGCAAGATGAAATGTGAGTTTCAGACTAAGTCTTGCCCAAATCTAGAAGACCGTTTTTAAAATGTCAATTTTTAGGTAGGCATTTTTCTGTGCAGAATAGTATGTAGTAAAGTCAAGAGAATAGAGCTAGAAGGGACTTTGAAGGTCTTCTAGTCCATCCCCCTGCTCAAGCAGGAGGACCTATACCATTTCAGACAAGTGTCTGTCTAGTCTCTCCTTAAAAATCTCCAGTGATGGAGCGCCCAGGATTTCTGGTGGCAGGCTGTTCCACTGGTTAGTTGTCCTCACTGTTAGGAAGTTTCTCCTTAATTCCAGGTTGCTTCTCTCTATGGTCAGTTTCCAACCATTGTTTCTTGTCCTGCCCTCTGGTGCTTTGGAGAATAATCTGACCTCTTCTTCTTCTTTGTGGCAGCCCCTCAAATATTGGAATACTGCTATCATGTCACCCCTATTTCTTCTTTTCTTCCTATATTTATGAGAAATGAAGTCCTCTTTACACTAAAGAGAGTGTGGATGAGACCCACCTCTCTATTTTATTCGTAGATAATTTAAAATAACTCTGTAAATTTAAAATAACACTAGTTGGAGAAAAAAAATGGTCTCCTTTCGGAAAAATGCAAGTACATCTGAACTACTAACAGCCAAGGCAAATTGGCAGTAGATAAGAATCAACAGAATCCAAGGGGGGCTGGAGTTAGATCTCTCGTGGGCATGAAGAGATTCTAAACTAATGGTCCCTCCCTCCCTCCGGCTTGGCCTGGTCATCTCCTACAATAATAGGATTGATAGGGACCTTGGAGGTCTTCTAGTCCAACCCCCTGCTCAAGCAGGAGACCCTATGCCATTTCAGACAGGAGGCTGTCCAGTCTCTTCTTCAAAACCTCCAGTGATGGAGCATTCACAGCTTCTGGAGGCAGGTTGTTCCACTGGTTAATTGTCCTCACTGTCAGGAAGTTTCTCCTTAAGGCCAGATCGCTTCTCTCCCTGATTAGTTGCCATCGTTTCTTGTCCTGCCTTCTGGTGCTTTGGAGAACAGGTGGACACACCCCCCCCTTCTTTTTTTGTGACAGCCCTCCAAATATTGGAACGCTGCTATCATGCACCTGAAGGCAGGACAAGAAGCAACGGGTGGAAACTCATCAAGGAGAGAAGCAACCTGGAACTAAGGAGAAACTTCCTGACAGTGAGAACAATTAACCAGTGGAACCACCTGCCTCCAGAAGCGGTGAATGCTCCAACACTGGAAGTTTTTAAGAAGAGGCTGGACAGTCATTTGTCCAAAATGGTGTAGGGTTTCCTGCCTGAGCAGGGGGTTGGACTAGATGACCTCCAAGGTCCCTCCCAACTCTATTCTGATTCACTGATTTGATTGATGGATTGATTGAGTGATTGAAGGAGAGAAGCAACTTAGAACTAAGGAGAAACTTCCTGACAGTGAGAACAATTAACCAGTGGAACTCCTTGCCTCCAGATGGTGTGGAATCCCAAGACATTCTCTCCAGCTGAGCAAACCTCTTTATCTGCTGTCTTTGTATGTGGCTTAAGATTGGTTCTATGCCTCTTTTTTTCTCTGACGAGCTCATTCCAGATTTTATCTTTTCTGATCACTCCGGCGCCTTGCCTCAAAGATCTCATTACCGTGGCGACTAACTGTCATCTATGTTTTATTGTAAGCGTCCACGTTTGGCACCGGTAACCTCTGTCCCTGTATGTCCCCTGCAGAGACACCGGACTCCCGCAAGCTGATTCGTTTCCAATTTCCTTCTACCTTCCTCCGAGCAAGCATTACAAGCTTTTGCAAACCTTTATTCCCATTCCTGTCAAAGCAGCAAACAAACGAACGGATTTAAGGGCGTGGCGTCTCATATTTTTCTCTCTCAAAATAAGAAAAGCCACTATCCCTTGTAACTGTGCCCAGCGCTATCTGGTTATCCAAGGAAGTCACAAAATGCGTGGACGGAAAGAATTGTATGGACCCCAACCTCTTACAAGTGCATCCAACCCAATGCGTTTGGTTTAGAGCAGGGGTCGTCAAACTCGGCCCTTTTATGACTTGTGGACTTCAACTCCCAGAATTCCTCAGCCGGGCCCGCCTATTAGGTGGGCATGGCCAGCTCTACATCGTTTGGGTCAAGGGTGCCTGTGGGGGCCTGGGCAGGAGTGGGACAGATTTGAGGGTCTCTGGCAGAAGGGGGTGGGACCAGTGCAAGTGCCAAGGCATGGTCCACCCGGCTCAGCCTGTTGGCACTGTGAGGAGAGCGCCCCGCTGTCTGCCGAAACCCCTTCCCCGGAGCCCATCAAGCCGGATAGGTGAAGTAGGCGAGGGCCATTTGCTGGCGACTTCCAGGCGATGGTGCATTTCTTCATTCCTCACAAAGGGTGACACCTCCCCAGCATGCACCCAGGGGGCAGGACCGACGTGGCAGGGGCTGGTTCCTCGCTGTTTCCAGATGGCCTTGTGGAGCTAAGACTGAATGTGTTTCAGCATAGATGGCCACCACAAAATTGCACATTGGCTCTTGGCCAGCATGGGCCAGGGCCAAGGCAGCAGGGGCTGTTCCCTCACTGTTTCCAGGATGGCTTCGCGGGCCGCATGAAACCACTTTGCGGGCCGCATCCGGCCTCCAGGCCTTGGGTTTGACATGTCTGTGCTAGGTTGTCTGTCTGCTATTGATTATCTGGGTGTTGGCTGCTGGAAAAGAAGCGTTCTGGCCTTATTGCTTAGCTTTTTCATGGTCTCTTTTGAACGGTGGTGAAAACACGGTTTATCTCTATGGGTCTGTTGAGGGCTGACTTGTCTGAATGCCAGACTTCCAGGAATACCCTAGGAAAGACCGAGGAAAAAACCACATCTCACCATATCCCTCCATCCCCGAAACCGGCAGGTAGGCTACTGTATTTAAATGCAGAGCAAACCCCGCATCAAGGACTCTGTCACCAAAATGAGCTTGAAATCAGAGACGCCTGGAGCACTGAGAATGCGACAGACACAAGCAAATAAAATCGACAGATAAATCCCAGGCGTTAATTTTCTCTTCTAGACCTTCTTACCGGACACACTTTCACCAGCCACTCATTTCCTTTCTGATACACTTCCAGGACGATCCCTCGCATGAAGGCGTCATCTAAATAAAAGCCGACGGTGTCGCCCATTTTCACCGGCACGATTCCATCGGCCTTCTGCCTCTTCGCCTCCACCTGGTTGTCCTCTGACGCCGACAGAAACTGCAGTTTGTTGAATGGCAGGAAAAGGCCGCACTTGGGTTTACACTTGAAGTATTCTGCCCCGTGGTAGGTGCCGGCACAGAGGCCTCGGCCTTCGCCGCCACCCTGGAGAAATAGCAGACAGGTGTCATGACTGAGGGGCCTCCACAGCATAGCTTGAGGCCAGGGGTGCCCAACCTTGGCAAAGCTTTAAGATTTGTGGACTTCAACTCCCAGAATTCCCCAGCTTATCCACAGGACATCTGCTTAGTTCAGGGGTAGGCCACCTTGGCTCTTTTATGACTGGTGGGCTTCAACTCCCAGAATTCCTGAGCCAGCCACGCTGAGGGGAAAGGGAGGTTTCCAAGCTGAGCCGTCTGGCTCAGGAATTCTGGGAGTTGAAGTCCACGAGTCATGAAGAGGCCAAAGTTTCCCTCATGCTGGCTCAGGAATTCTGAGAGTTGAAGTCCACAAGTCATAAAGCAGCCTAGACCCAGTCCAGGGGTAGGCAACCTTGGCTGTTTTATGACTCGTGGACTTCAACTCCCAGAATTCCTGAGCCAGCATGGGGGAACTATGGCTCCCTTGATGACTTGTGGACTTCAACTCCCAGAATTCCTAAGCCAGCCATGCTGAGGGGAAAGGGAGAGGTTTCCAAGCTGAGCCATGCTGGCTCAGGAATTCTGGGAGTTGAAGTCCATGAGTCATGAAGGAAGCCATAGTTCCCCCATGCTGGCTCAGGAATTCTGGGAGCTGAAGTCCACCAGTCATAAAAGAGCCAAGGTGGCCTACCCCTGGTGGAACTACTGGTTTGTACCTTTAGAGCAGAGGTCTTCAAACTAGGCTCTTTTATGACTTGTGGACTTCAACTCCCAGAATTCCTGAGCCAGTGATGCTGAGGGGAAAGGGAGAGGTTTCCAAGCTGAGCCAGGCTGGCTCAGGAATTCTGGGAGTTGAAGACCACGAGTCATAAAAGAGCCAAGGTGGCCTACCCCTGGCTTAGGTTAAAGCAAGTCAAAACTCTCCCTTAGATTTGGGGTGGAGGTTGTATTTTTCTGGACGCATTGCACTAATTCGGTATGTCTCAATCATGCCAACTCTTAAGACAGGTGGACTTCAATTCCCCCAGCCATCATCCAACAGGTGGACTTCAGCTCCCAGAATTCCCCAGCAGCAACCCTTCAGAGGAGTCAGCAGAGTCCTGATACAGGTAGCCCTTGACTTGCAACAGTTCATTTAGTGACCGTTCAAAGTTACGACGGCATTGAAAAAATGTAACTTTTAGCCATTTTTCACGCAACCTGATACAGCCTCCCCACGGTCATGTGACCAAAATGGGACGCTTGGCAACTGGTTTGTATTTACGACGGTTGCTAGGTCCCGGGGGTCATGTGATCCCCTTTCGCGACCTTTTTACAAGCAGAGTCCATGGGGGAAGCCGGATTCACTTAACAACCGGGTTACTGATTTAACAAGTGCAATGGTGCACTTAATAACGGTGGCAGGAAAAGTCGTAAAACGGGGTAAAAAATTACTTAACTAGACGTTTCACTTAGCAATAAAAATGCAGGGGCTCAAATCCGATCTAGATTCCTACAATAAACATTCAATAGAATAAAACTCACTAACATCACTAATATTGGTTTGTTTAATTGTTGTATTTAAGCACTACGCATCTCCCTCACAGAGGAACTCTGGACAGTATGGAATAAAAACATTAAAAGCCTCAGAAGACAGGCTTTTAATGTTTTTTTAAGATACAGGAGGATCTGGACAGACTTGAACACTGGGCGCTATCTAACAAAATGAAATTCAGTGGGGAAAAAAGCAAGGTTCTATATTTAGGCAAGAAAAACCGAATGCACAAGTACAGCATAGGTGGCACCATGCTCAATAGTAGTAACTGTGAGAGGGACCTCGGAGTCCTAGTAGACAATCACCTAAATATGAGCCAGCCGTGTGCTGCAGCTGCCAAAAAGCCAACACAGTGCTGGGCTGCATTAACAAAGGGATAGAATCAAGATCCCATGAAGGGTTAATACCACTTTACAAGGCCTTGGTAAGGTCACACTTGGAATACTGCATCCAGTTTTGGTCACCACAAAGTAAAAAAGATGCTCTAGAGCAGTGGTTCTCAGCCTGTGGGTCGGGACCCCATTTGGGGTCGAACGACCATTTCACGGGGGTCGCCAAACAAGGCTGTCCGCCATTTTTTTCCCCTTTTCTTTAGCCACGCCCCTAGCACCTGCTGATGTATAAGTGGTTGGGGGTCACCACAACATAGGGAACTGTATTATCTAACTGCATTACAAAGGTTGAGAACCACTGGGATAGAGCAACAAAGATGATTAGGGGTCTGGACGCTAAAACATATAAGGAACGGTTGCTGGAATTGGGTATGTCTAGTTTAACGAAGAGAAGGACCAGGGGGGACATAATAGCAGCCTTCCAATATCTCAGGGGCTGCCCCAAAGAAGAGGCAGTCAAGCTATTCTCCAGAGCCCCTGAAGGCAGGACAAGAAGCAACAGGTGGAAACTAATCTAGGAGAGAAGCAACCTAGAACTAAGGAGAAACTTCCTGACAGTGAGAACAATTAACCAGTGGAACAACCTGCCTCCAGAAGCGGTGAATGCTCCAACATTGCAGGTTTTTAAGGAGAGACTGGACAGCCACTTGTCTGAAATGGTGTAGGGTTTCCTCCCTAAGCAGGGGGTTGGACTCAATGACCTCCGAGGTCCCTTCCAACTTTATTATTATTATTAGAAACAGTAGGTAAAATTTAAAACAGGCAATGAATGTTAAAATTGATTAAAAGCTAGGGGGCTGTGGGCTTCTCTGGACATCCCATGCAAGGGGGCCCAGCAATGTTTTTATGCCTTTACAAAAAAGCCAGGCGAGTGGGGGGCTCGTCTCACCCCCGGGTGTGTGTGTGTGTTCCACATGCTGGGGGGCAATGGCAGAGAAAACTCTCTTCCTGGATCCCGCCAGTAGGAATTCTTTGGCTGCTGGAGTCCACAGCTTACAAGTTAATCCATGATGTACGGCCATAATTGATCCTAACATTTCTGTTGCTAAACAAGGCCGTTGTTAAGTGAGTTTTGCCCCATTTTACAAACTTTTTTTTTTTGCCCAAGTTAAGCGAACCGTGCAGTTGTTAAGCAAATTGACCTTGCTTGTTGGAAGCCCCCAGGAAATTACAAAGGGTGACCACGTGACCTTGTGATGGTGCAACTGTCACGCATACATGCCGGTTGCCAAATGCCTGAATTTTGATCCCGTGACCATGGAGTTAAGTGTGAACACTTGCTGATAACTCTTTTTTCAGTGCCATGTAGCCTTTGAGGATATCACTTAGATAATGAAAAGTCTGCAAGAAAACAGCCAAGCCCAGAGGGCACCAAGGACTCCTCATTTCAGCCCTGAGCTGCAAATATTCTCCTTTAGTGATAGAACTTTGAATGGCGGATGGTCATAAGTCAAGGGCTACTTGTATTTTATATTTTCGTACTTCCAAAACAGAAAAAAATCCTACTTGTGCTTAAGTTAAAAACTCACCATGTAACATGTAATCAAGGAGAGAAGCAACCTGGAACTAAGGAGAAACTTCCTGACAGTTAGAACAATTAACCAGTGGAACAGCCTGCCTCCAGAAGTGGTGAATGCTCCAACACTGGGAGTTTTTAAGAAGAAATTGGACAGCCATTTGTCCGAAATGGTATAGGGTTACCTGCCTGAGCAGGGGGTTGGACTAGATGACCTCCAAGGTACCTTCCAACTTTACTATTATTATTATTATTAATAACCAGTAGAACAAACTTCCTCCAGAAGCGGTGAATGCTCCAACACTGGAAGCTTTTAAGAAGAGACTGGACAGCCATTTGTCCGAAATGGTGTAAGGTTTCCTGCCTGAGCAGGGGGTTGGACTAGAAGACCTCTAAGGTCCCTTCCAACATTATTATTATTATCCTGGTGATGAAGAGATAGGTCCGCATACAACAGGTTAAGTTGACTACAGAGAGTCCTCAACTTACTACCACAATTTGAGCTCCCACCAAAATTTCTGTTACTGAGACATTGCGTTAAGTGAGTTTTCTCGCCACAATTGTGAAGTGAATCGCTGCAATTGATAAGTCAGTAACCTGGATGTTAAGTGAATCTGGTTTCCACACTGACGTGGCTTGTTGGGTGGTCGCAAAAAAGGGGAAGTGTGATCCTGGGACACTGCAATGGTCATAAATATGGACCTGCTGCCAAGCATCTGAGTTTGGATCACACGATCACGGGGATGCTGCAAAGGCCGTAACTGTGAAAAACGGTTGTAAGTCACATTTTTTCATTGCCATTGTAACTTTGAACGGTCACTAAATGAAACGTAAGTCGAGGAGGAGTACCTGTACTTTGTCACCTCCTGGCACAAAACTATCATCCATTGTTACCTGCAATTCCACTCCAAAGTAAATTGGATGGAGCCCTGACGGTAAAGGGCTGTGGTGAAGTCTTCCAATATAGCGGACGGTAGCGGGGGAAAACTGATCTCCCAGATCGACCAAGACCTGCTGGCCTTCTTCGGCCGTCACGGCAGCTTCTAGAGCTTGCCTGTCTAGAAAACAGTTCAAGCGTTCCTGAGCGTTGCTAATGGCCAAAAGGAAGTCGGCCATCTTCTCGTTCACCGGCTGCAGGCTTTCCACGTCCAAAGTAGCCACAGAGCCATCCTGTTCCATCACAAATCTCCACAAGCGAGTGGACGTCCTGCTAATGTGCTGCAGGTATGTCTGCTCTTTCAGATAACACATGCTCCCTGCCTGAAAAAGCTTGCTGCCATAATAGTGGTTTTCGGTCAAGATGTAGTACATGTTCCTGTCCAACTGTGAAGGCTGGTAAGAACAGCGCGGGTCTGTGGCATCCATCGTACAATGTCTTCGGTCCTAAATCAAACAAAGGCACAATCAGCCTCTGACCCAATTTATTTTCTCAGATATAAAAATAGCCTCGTACATACACTGAAATTGAAACTGCTAGAGAAGATTAAGCCAGCGTGGGTACTCCTGATCTCCAAGGATTATTTATTTATTTAGAGCAAGGACCATGAAAATTGTTTGAAGGCCATCCGAAGCACGTTCACAGAACAATGGCTCCAAAGGAATCTTGTGGGACGTGTTTTGATGACATTGCAAAGCACTTACATACCGCTTTGCAGGGCTTTACAGCACTCTCTCTAAGCCAGTGGTTCTCAACATTTTTAATGCCACGACCCCCAACCGGTCGTAAGTCGAGGACTACTCAACCGGTCGTAAGTCGAGGACTACTCAACTGGTGCAGCACCGTTTGCAGAATGGGACTTTTGGCGGGCTCAGCAGGGCAGAGACAGCTTGGACAATTCCTATTGGCTTTTGAAAGCCAATAGAATTGGACTCTATTCAAGAGAATCTATTATGTTGGCTTTCAAAAGCCAATAGAATAAAAGGGAGTAGCACAGCTAAGGAAAAGGGGGAAAAAATGGCGGACTGCGTTATTTGGCGACCCCCGTGAAATGGTTGTTCGACCCCAAATGGGGTCTCGACCCACAGGTTGAGAACCACTGCTCTAAGCAGTTGCCCCCCTAACAATCTGGGTCCTCATTTTACCAACCTCAAAAGGATGGAAGGCCGGGTCAACCTTGAACTTCATCAAAATTGAACTCCTGTGCACCACAACTTCCTTCCTTCCTTCCTTCCTTCCTTCCTTCCTTCCTTCCTTCCTTCCTTCCTTCCTTCCTTCCTTCCTTTGCAATAGCACTCAGACTAATATATATCTTCACAGAGCTTTACAGCCCTCTCTAAGGGGTTTACAAAGTCAGCCTATTTGCCCCCAACAATCTGGATCCTCATTTTACCGACCTCGGAAGGACAGAAGGCTGAGTCAACCTTGAGCCGGTCAGGATTGAACTGCTGGCAGTGGGCAGAATTTGTCTGCAATGCTGCATTCTAAACACGGTGCGACCAGGACTCATACGTTCCCCAAAGTTGACAAGTCAACTACATTTGCAACACAATATATTTATACTTGTAACAACAGTAATAGTACACTGGCATTTTGTACAGCAGAGACGTCCACATCCCAGCGATTGTGGTAACAAGCAGACTACAACACATATGCAATCCAGACAATCTTGTGTTCTGATCAATGTACACTTGAGGACCTCATGGCCAGTGCAACAGAATGCAATTAATGCTGCTAGTTTCTGGGCAAGATCTGTTTAATTTGTGCATATTTTAATGAGCTACAGGGCACCGTCGGAAGAGTTGAAAGGCCAGGTTAGGGACAAACGAACAGGCTGAAAAACCGACTTATTGTGATTGGTCAGGCCAACATTTGAGGCGTATAATCAATAGATGATATAGAGCAGTGATGGCGAACCTTTTAGAGACCGAGTGCCCAAATTGCAACCCAAAACCCATTTATCTATCGTCGGGTGCTGGGTGGGCGTGGCTCACTGGGTGGGTGTGGCCCATTGGGTGGGCATGGCTGCGCTGGTAAGGGCTAAAAAGTTCAATCAATCAATTCTAACTTTGCAAGATCTTTTTTTCTCCGCAACAAGTTGAAATTGACTGATTGATTGAAACTTTTTTTTTTTTTTGCACATGGCAGCGGAGGCCTAAAGTGAAAAGGTTTTATAAAACCCAGCTGAAGGCCTAGGACTGGGGCGACGGCGCGCATGCCCACAGAGAGGGCTCCGAGTGCCGCCTCTGACACTCGTGCCATAGGTTCGCCACCACTGATATAGTTATAAGCACAGGTAGTCCTTAACTTACGACCACCATTGAGTCCTTAACTTACGACCACCTTAACTTACGACCACCAATTTCTCACTGAGCAACCAATTTATGTTGCTCAGTGAGAAATTTGTGAAGTGAGTTGTGCCCCATTTTACGACCTCTCTGGCCACGGTTGTTAAGTGAAGCCCTGCAGTGGTTAAGTCAATCACACGGGCGTTAAGTGAATCTGATTTCCCCCCCCATTGACTTTGCTGGTCAGAAGGTTGCAAAAGGGGATTACGGGACACGCTGCAACCATCATAAATACAAATCAGTTGCTGAGTGACTGAATTTTTAATCATGTGACCCTGGGGATGCGGCTGCGACCGTCATAAATACGAGTCAGTTGCTGAGTGACTGAATTTTGATCATGTGACCCTGTGGATGCGGCTGCGACCGTCATAAATACGAGTCAGTTGCCGAGCGGCTGAATTTTGATCATGGGACCCTGAGGATGCGGCTGCGACCGTCATAAATACGAGTCAGTTGCCGAGCGGCTGAATTTTGATCATGTGACCCTGTGGATGTGGCTGCGACCCTCATAAATACGAGTCAGTTGCCGAGCGGCTGAATTTTGATCATGGGACCCTGAGGATGCGGCTACGGCCGAAAAGTGTGAAAAACGGTCACAAGTCACTTTTTCCCCCAGGGCCGTTGCAACTCGGGACGGTCACTAAACGAGTCGTCGTAAGTCGAGGACTGCCTGCATTCAAGAGGCCACGTCTGAAGGGCAACCAGCAGCCACCAGGAGGAGGCCTTTTACGGTTGGAAGGCCCGAAAGGCCAGGGGAGCGACCGACCACGACGGAGAAAATCTACCTCTGAGGCGGCCGGGAGTCAAAGGCCGCCTGAAGGCAGGGAAGAAGAAGCGGGAGAGGGAGGAAGGAGCGAGGCCCCCGCGACGGCTCCTTCGGCCGCCCCGGGCCTTCCCCGAAGCCTCTCGTCGCCCGGCCTCGGCCTTCTTCCAGCGGCGGGAAGGAGCCGGCGGGGCGGCGGCAGCTCCGGAGCCGGCCCGACGGCGGGACTGGGGCTCCTCGGCTCCTCTCGGCGGGACAGACGGAGCGAAAGGCCGGCCTGGCTCGCCTCCGCCGTGGCTCGTCGCTCGCCCGGTCCGAAAGCGGAGAAGAAGGCGCCACTGCGGCCCCTCCTGAGGGAAACTCTGAGGAAACTGGGCTCCCCTCAGTCGGCCAGGCGACGGGCGTGACGTCGACCCACGGACGGCCAATCGGCGGCCGCGACGACAAATCAGGGCGCCGCCGCCAAGCGGCTCGCCCAATCAATGGAAGGAAGGGGGGAGGAAGGGCACGGAGAATTCTCTTTTCCCGCCCTTTCCTCTTGATGGACGTCAAGGCTCGCCCAATCAACGACGGGATAGAAAGGGGGGGAGGAGCGCACGGACAGTTCTCTTTTCCTCCCCCTTCCCTTGGATGGACTCCGAGGCTCGCCCAATCAACGACGGGATGGAAGGGAGGGGGTGAGAAGGGCGCCCAGAGAGTTCTCTTTTCCCGCCCTTTCCTCTTGATGGACGCCGAGGCTCGTCCAATGAACGACGGGATGGAAGGGAGGGGGTGAAAAGGGCGCACGGAGAGTTCTCTTTCCCCGCCCTTTCCTCTTGATGGACGCCGAGGCTTGCCCAATCAACGACGGGATGGAAGGGAGGGGGAGAAGGGGGGCACACGGACAGTTCTGTTTCCCCTCCCTTTTCCCTTGATGGACACCAAGGCTTGGCCAATCGGAAGCGCCATCCGAGGGGTGAGGCGGGGCGGGGGAAATCCCACCACGTGGCTCCAGCCGGGGATTTCCCGCACCTCGAAAGGGAGGGAGAAGGGAGGGGGAGGCCCTCCCCAACTTCAGTGAGGGCGGGGCGGCCCTCTGCGCCCGCACCACTCACCGGCGGCTGACTCCAAAGCCCATTATCCGCAGCCGCGGTGGCGGAGGCTGATGGGCCTTGTAGTCCGAGGGGGTCTGGCGTCTGGCGAAGGGATCCCTTACAGCCCCATGATTGAAGGGGGGAGGGGCACCCCAGGACCGTCCCCCCCCCCCGGCATGGATCACAAGACTCCTCCCTCCTCCTTTGGCAGAAGCCAGGCAGAAGTTCAACCGGAAGGCTGGGAGTTCGTAGGAATGTAACATGACACGTGTCTAGTTTGAGCACAGACCCAACCGCGGTTGCTTCTGTCGAAGGAGGGTTCCCCCCCCCCACTCAGTGTATCCCTTTACACTGAGCCGAGGTGGCGGCGCAGCAGTTAGAGTGCAGTACTGCAGGCCACTTTAGCTGACTGTGTTCAACAGGTCAGCGGTTCAAATCTCACCGGCTCAAGGTTGACTCAGCCTTCCATCTTTCCGGGGTAGGTAAAATGAGGACCCAGATTGTTGGGGGCAATGTAAAAATATCTATATACATTGCTTACTGGTGTACACCGCTTAGAGAGTGCTTGCACTTAAAGCGGTATATAAGTCTCATAAATAAATAAATAAATCCTGGGATTTCCTGGTGGTCTCCGTTCCCAAATCCTCGCTGGGGCTCGCCTGGAGGTGCCCTTTCCTCTGGGGTCTCCTCTCTGGGTCCTGTCAGGGCCTTTGGGATCACCACGAGTCCCTCTGGATTTCTGGAGGGTGGGGCAAAAAAACTCCCCAAGTATCGCCTTCTTTCGGGACCCTTTGGAGCATCTTCAATGTAGCTGCTTGCCCAGTGGTTTCCTGGTGGTCTCCCATCCAGGGACTACCCAGCCCTGCTTGGTAGACTGTGGCAGGCACCCTGAACCTACTGGGCTCCGGGGGCCCTTTCAGAGGCAGCTCCAGGAGCCTTCTACTGGATCAGTGGTTCTCAACCTGTGGGTCGGGACCCCATTTGGGGTCGAACGACCATTTCACGGGGGTCGCCAAACAAGGCTGTCCGCCATTTTTTTTCCCTTTTCTTTGGCCACGCCCCTGGCACCCGGTGATGTATAAGTGGTTGGGGGTCACCACAACATGGGGAACTGTATTATGGGGTCGCGGCATTAGAAAGGTTGAGAACCACTGTACCGGATCTTCCAGGATGACAAGATGCCCAAATAATTAGGCAGACTTGGCCAATAGCCTCTTCTTGCTGGCCAGAAATTCTATAGGCCGGGGGTCCCCCCCCCCCACCCCGGCTGCAGACCGGTCCTAGTTCATGGCCTGTTAGGAACCGGGCCACATAGCTGGAGGTGAGCCATGGGCAAGAAAAACTGTGCATGCACGGGATCTCAGTTGCGGGTTTCTCCTCCTCCTCCTTTCCCCCTCCCCGTCCATGGAAAAATTCTCTTCCACAAAACTGATCCCTGGGGCCAAAAAGGTTGGGGGCCTCTGCCACCCGCAGCAGCGGAAGCGGGATGATGCTGACTGCATTGGTCCAGGAAGCCAGGATGGCAGGAGGGACTACTAGGCGAAGAGCCTTTTCTGCCTCTGGAACATCATGCGCCCCCAAGGTGCCCACTGGATTCACAGGATTCTTTTTCCTCTCCATGTATACGTCTCCATCCGAACTAAACTGTGTTGCTTCTCTGAGTTATATATTTGTAATAGTAATAGTAGTAAAGTTGGAAGGGACCTTGGAGGTCATCTAGTCCAACCCCCTGCTCGGGCAGGAAACCCTACACCATTTCGGACAAATGGCTGTCCAGTCTCTTCTTAAAAACTTCCAGTGTTGGAGCATTTACTGCTTCTGGAGGCAAGCTGTTCCACTGATTAATTGTTCTCACTGTCAGGAAGTTTCTCCTTAGTTCTAGGTTGCTTCTCTCCTTGATTAGTTTCCACCCGTTGCTTCTTGTCCTGCCTTCAGGTGCTTTGGAAAATAGCTTAATTCCCTCTTCTTTATGGCAGCCCCTGAGATATTGGAATACTGCTATCATGTCCCCCCTTGTCCTTCTCTTCGTTGAACTAGACATACCCAATTCTCGCAACCGTTCCTTATATGTTTTAGCCTCCAGTCCCCTAATCATCTTTGTTGCTCTTCTCTGTACTCTTTCTAGAGTCTCAACATCTTTTTTACATCGTGGTGACCAAAACTGGATGCAGTATTCCAAGTGTGGCCTTACCAAGGCATTGAAGAGTGGTATTAATACTTCACGTGATCTTGATTCTATCCCTCTGTTAATGCAGCCTAGCACTGTGTTGGCCTTTTTGGCAGCTGCAGCACACTGCTGGCTCATATTTAAGTGATTGTCTACTAGGACTCCGAGGTCCCTCTCACAGTTACTACTATTGAGCATGGTGCCACCTATGCTGTACTTGTGCATTTGGTTTTTCTTGCCTAAATGTAGAACCTTGCTTTTTTCACCATTGAATTTCATTTTGTTAGTTAGTGCCCAGTGTTCAAGTCTGTCCAGATCCTTCTGTATCTAAGCCTGTCTTCTGGAGTGTTGGCTATTCCTGCCAGCTTGGTGTCGTCTGCAAATTTGATGAGTTCCCCATCTATCCCTTCATCCAAATCGTTGATGAAGATGTTGAAGAGTACTGGGCCCAGAACAGAGCCCTGGGGCACCCCACTACACACTTCCCTCCATATAGATGCAGTTCCATTGAGGACCACTCGCTGAGTACGGCCGGTCAGCCAGCTACGGATCCATCTGGTGGTGGTTCTGTCTACCCCACATTTTTCTATCTTGTCAAGTAGTAGGTTGTGATCTACTTTATCAAATGCCTTACTGAAGTCCAAGTAAATTATGTCCACAGCATTCCTCTGATCCACTAATTTTGTCACTTGGTCAAAGAATGCAATAAGATTTGTCTGGCATGATCTATTTTTGACAAACCCATGTTGGCTTTTAGTAATGACTTTGTTTGCCTCTAGGTGTTCGTTGATTCGTTGTTTGATTATCTTTTCCAGGATCTTCCCAGGTATTGAGGTCAGGCTGATAGGTCTGTAATTTCCTGGATCCATTTTTTTTCCTTTTTTGAGGATGGGAACTACATCAGCTCTTTTCCAGTCCTCTGGTAGTTCCCCTGTGTTCCAGGATCTTTGAAAAATATAGTTCAGTGGCTCCGATATCACATCTGCCAGTTCCTTGAGAACTCTGGGGTGTAATCCGTCTGGTCCTGGCGATTTGAACTCATCTAGGCTGGACAGGTGCTCACTAACGATTTTCTTGCCTATCTTAACTTGTGTTTCTGTTTTGTTTTTTGTGGCACTATTTTTGATAGGTTGGTCTGTTTTTTCCCTTTGTGTAAAGACAGATGCAAAAAATGAGTTAAATAGTTCTGCTTTCTCCCTGTTGCTTGTCACCTTCTTGCCACTTCCACCCACTAATGGACCAATCATTTCCTTCACTTTTTTCTTGTTTTTTACATGTTGAAAGAAGCTTTTTTTGTTATTTTTGACTTTGGTCGCAAGCCTCAGTTCATTTTGAGCCTTGGCTTTCTTCACTTCATCTTTGCAGGCTCGGGCTATTTGCTGATATTCTGACTTAGTTATGTTCCCCTCTTTCCACTTTCTATACTTGTCCTTTTTATCTTTCAATTTGTCAGAGAGTTCTTTATGCAGCCATGCTGGTTTCTTTTGAGAGCTGTTATTTTTCCTCTTTGTTGGTATTGTGCTAGACTGTGCTTTTATTATCTCATTTTTCAAAATTTCCCAAGCTTCTTGAGTTGTTTTCCCCTTGAGGATTCTCATCCATGGAATCCTTCCCAAGCCCTCTCTAAGTTTATTGAAATTAGCTCTCTTGAAGTCCAAGACTCTAGTTTGACTGTGTTCTATTGGTTGTGCTTCTATAATGTTGAATTCTAATATTGCATGATCACTTCCTCCCAGGGTTCCTATGGCTTCAACACCGTCTATCATTTCATCTCTGTTAGTGAGAATTAGATCCAAAATGGCTAATCCCCTAGTTCCATTCTCTACTTTTGGGAGACAAAGTTGTCTGCTAGGTTTGCCAGGAACCTGTTTGATCTTCCACTTGGTGCAGAGTTTGTCTCCCAGTTGATGTCAGGGTAGTTAAAGTCCCCCATTACTATTGTGATGTGCTTCCTACATACCTTAGTTAGCTGACTAGCAAAAAGTTCATCTATTTCCTCTGTTTGGTTGGGTGGTCTGTAGTATACACCTATGGCAATGTCATTCCCCCCCCCTTTTTATATTGACCCAAATGCATTCAAGACAGTTTTTATCATTGTTGTACTCTATTTCTGTGAAGATGTAGTTATTTCTTATATAGAGAGCAACTCCACCTCCTCTTTTATTTGGTCTGTTTCTTTTAAATAATTTAAATCCCTCTAGCTGTGTGTTCCATGTGTGAGTTTCATCCCACCATGTTTCCGTAATGGCAACAATATCGTATCTGCCCTCATTAACCTGAATTTCTAGTTCACCCTGTTTGCTGTTCATACTTGTGCATTGGTGTATAAACATTTGAGTCCTTTGTGGGTGGCCCTGTGTTTCCTTTCTACATAACCTGTGTGGTGCCTGAGTTCCCCTATTGTCTTACCACCTATTTGGTTAGTGCACTTTATATGGCACTCGCTATTAGAGGCTTCATTTTGATTGGTAGCAAGGTTGGTATTCTTGTCCACACACACATCTGTGCTACATGCACTGATAGCCCTATAGTTTTTAAATTGCCGGGGACAGGGTTGTTCCGTATCAATTAACTCCCTGTCCCCGCTGTTTAGTTTAAATTTCCCTCCAGAAAATCTGTGAATTTATAGCCGAGTAACTCAGTCCCTTTTTTTGATGGATGCAAACCATCTCTTTTGTACATCTTTTGATTGGACCAGCTACTGACATCGTGACTAATATATCCAAAGCCTTCCCCTTTACACCATTCCTTTAGCCACATATTGAATTGTGCTATGCGCTGGCCTTTTCCGTTTTGCTCCTTATACACTGGTAAAACCTCTGAGAAAGTAAGCCTACAGCCTATTCTGCTAAGTTCCTTCCCCAAGCTCTGGAAATCATTCTGCACAGAGAGTACATCTTTTTGGGACAGATCATTAGTGCCAAGATGTACAATAGCCTCCACATCACAGTCCTTGCTGCCATTCTTGATTATTTTAGAAATACGCTTCTTGTCCCTACTGGCAGTAGCACCTGGAAGACACCTGACCTCTTTCAAAGCCTCTGTGTCCTTTCCTAAATTTACATCCCTTATAATTGAATCACCTACCAGAAGGTAGCTTCTCTTTTTGGGAGCCTTTCTATTCTTGCATGACTGATGTGCAATACCTGATTCACACTTCTCCCTATCAAAATCTAGTTCTTCATCTCGGACCACAATCCCCTGCTTATTTGAGTTATCTTCACAAATACCTTTACCAGTCTCCTTAATGTCCCTATTAAGGTCAGCAAGAGCACTGTAGCTGTTGTGCAGGGACATAGCGAAAGCTTGGTGTTTATGGTTCACAGCTCTCACCCTGCCATGACCCATGGTTGTCCATACTGCCCTTCTCCTGCAGGATCTTTGTGGTAAAGGGGGCTGATAGCACAGAAGCTTACTAGAGTAGAGGGGCTGAACTGGACACCTAATTTCTGCCCGTATGCATGTGGTTATAGGCATAAGCTTTTGTCATGCTTATGTATTGCATATTGGAAGTGGTGACCTTTTGAGAGCTGAATGCAACGAAATGTCATTTTAATGCATGCCGATTTGTGTGCATTTAAAGCAGGGGTTCTCAACCTTGGCAACTTTAAGACTTGTGGACTTCAACTCCCAGAATTCCTCAGCCAGCTTTGCTGGCTGAGGAATTCAGGGAGTTGAAGTCCACAAGTCTTAAAGTTACCAAGGTTGAGAACCCCTGATTTAAAGTGACAATAAAGGTTATTCTATTCTAATTCTATTCATCATCTATTTCTATTCTATTCATCATCTATCTAATTCTATTCTATTCTACTCATTATTTCTATTCTATTTTTTCTATTCTAATTCTATTCATCATCTATCTAATTCTATTTTTATTCTATTCATCTATCTGATTCTATTCTATTCATCTATTTCTATTCTATTCATCATCCATCTATTCCTATCCATCATCTATCTAAATCTATTCTCATTATTTCTATTCTTTTCTATTCTATTCTATTCCAATTCTGTTCTATTTTTATTCTGTTCCATTCCACTCCATTCCATTCCTGAGGTACCCACACACACACCAGCGCCGCCGCCCCCCCCCCCCAATTAACTCAGGCCGGGCCAAAGCAAGTCTGACAGAAAGCAGCTTTATTTGCCAAGAAAAGCTCAGAACCCCGAGTCGTGTGAATGAAGCAAGCGCGTCCTCTCCCCCCGCAGCTGCTACGTACAGAAGGACCCTGGCCCCATCCTTGCTGCTGCGTGACGCCTGGAAAAACGCCGTCCAAAGCCGCTAACCAGAAGACTGGGCTGGAAGCCGTCTCACTGCTCCCCCGCCCCGTCCAGCTTCTCGCCTCCTCCCGCAGCGCTGGCCTCGGCCCCTCCATCTGTCTCACTGGCCTCGGACGGGCTCCTCTCCACGGTGACCGGGATGGTGCGCTGCAGGCGCGGGGCCTGGACGCGGAGATGCCCGTCGTGGGCCAAGGCGCAGGTGAGGGCTTCCAGGTCGGCGTCGGGGGGCAGCAGCAGCTCCTGGCGCACCTGGCGGGTCTCCCGGCACAGGCAGCCGTCCAGGCCCGCCGTCTCCTGCTCATGCTGGCCCAGGACCGTCAGCTTCCTCCCCTCCAGCCTGACCGACAGCTCCTCCGCCGAGAAGCCAGCCACGTTGAGGGCCAGCTGGTGCCGTCCGCGCCCACGGAGGAACGGCATCCACGTCCGTCCCTTCGAGCTGGAACCGGGCTCCTCCAGGGCCAGCAGCGGGAAGGCGTCCAGCAGCACCACGCGCAGCCGGTCCGCCGGGTTCAGAGGGCCCTGCGGGTCGCCCATCGGCTGGTGGAAGAGGCTCCCACTGGCCCACCGTCGGGAGTCTCCATCGGGCTGCCGGGCAAAGCCCCACAGCTCGGCCTCCGGCAGGATCCGCAAGCCCATAAATCGTGGGTGCTCCATTCCTGGAGAATTTTAAGAAGAGGCTGGACAGTCACTTGTCTGAGATGGTATAGGCTCTCCTGTTGAGCGGGGGGCTGGACTAGAAGACCTCCAAGGTCCCTTCCAGCTTCTCGCTCCTCCACTCCACAGGCGACGGGAACCCACTCTGCGACCGCTGACTGCGCAGCTCGGACGGCAGGGTGGCTTTTATCCTGGAAGGCACACACACACACACACAAACACACACACGAACAAACACACACACATGCCCCCCTGGCTGTTTACATGCCCTTCCCGCAATTTCGGGGGAAGCTCCAGGGCTTGGGAAGAGGCGGGGGCATCTTTTGCAAATAGCCCTGGCACAGGCCCGGCTTTCTAGTGACAGCTGATGCATTACACTTTACACAACCGTGTGACTAATTGAACAAATGCAATGCTAGAGGAATGTTGTCCATGGGGTCGCGATGGGTCGGACACGACTTCGCAATTAACAACAACAACAACGCTTCCCACAACAACTGTGGCAAAGAAAGTCATAAACGTGGGGGGGGAGCAAAACGAGGGCCAGAGAGGATGGACTTTGCGGTACTTGAGACGTGGTTTTTGTAATACTGTTGCACTGGCTAATTCACGTGGCTTTTCTTGCATTTTGAATTTTGCTTTCTCCATTGTCTTGCCGGTAATGTCCCAGGAGCCTTAAAATACCAGAAAACCCATGTTTCAAGTATCACAAAGTCCATCCTCTGTGGCCCTCAACAATCAACACGTCCTTTCCCAAAGGGTCAGAGGGATCTTTGACTTCCATCTCCCAGAATTCCCCAGCCAGCTGTGGCTAGATAGGGTGCAAATCCTCCAGGACCCCTGCAATTTGGGGTGGGGGTCCTCTTGGACTCAGGGCTCCTGTTAGAGGAGCAGGTGGCAACCGTGTGTGTGTGTGTGTGTGTGTGTGCTTGGTCTAGTTTGGTGCTTCAATTGTCCCATTCCTGGATGGGGAGGCTTTGCACAGTCTCTCCTGCTTTAGTCACCTCCCGTCCGGATTGCTCAAATGCATACTACGTGGGGCTGCCCTTGAAGACCACCCAGAAGCTACCACTGATCCAGAAGGCAGCCCTGTGTGCCGTGATAGGAGTTTGCCCATGTTACACCACTGTTCTGTGAGCTGCAATTCAAGCTGCTAGTCCTCACCTTTAAAGCCCTCTATGGCACAGGGCCAGGCTATCTAGAACAATTAATCAGCAGAACGACCTGCCTCCAGAAGTTGTGGGTGCGCCATCACTGGAGACTTTTAAGAAGAGATGGGACAGCCACCTGTCTAGAATGGGATAGGGCAGTCGTGGCGAACCTATGGCACGGGTGCCAGAGGCGGCATTCGGAGCCCTCTCTGTGGGCACACGCACCGTCTCCCCAGCCCCGCCTCCTCCCACGGCCCCCTCCTCACCAGCAGCCCCTCCGGAGGAGAGTCGCCCCTGGGCGTGGCCCACACGAAGCAGCGCAGCCAAGGACGTGGTAGCCGGGCAACGGGGACAAGACTCCGCCCTTGTGCCCCGTCGCGCGCAGATGATGCTGCGGGGCATGGCATGGGCGGAAGGCATAACCGCCATGGCGCTGGGCTGCCTGGGTGATCTATGGCGGGCCGTGGAGGTCGTGGGTGGCCCGGTGGGCAGGGCGGAGCAGGGACAGGGTGGGGGGGCGGGTTTTGGGCACTTGATCTCTAAAAGGTTCGCCATCACTGGGATAGGGTCTCCTGCTTGAGCAGGGGGCTGGACTAGAAGACCACCGAGGTCCCTTCCAACACGGTAATTCTGTTAAATCCCCTGGGTGCTATTCCACATTTTTATCAGTGACTTTGGAGGAGGGTCCATTTTGCGGCTCAACTGGGGTCGTAACTTGAGGACTATCTGCATTTTGGCACTACTGGGTACTATTTTGATATTTTGGTAATGCAGGAGGGATTGGATTTGGCCCGTTGACTCCGCCCCCCCATATATGTATATGTATGTATGTATGTGTGTGTGTGTATGTATGTATATATATATATATTCAATAATGATGGTGAAAATGCGACTCCCGGGCATAATTATAAATGGAATGAATAAAGCGCGTTCACCAGGAGAGTTTAAAGTTAAAATACTTTAATTAAAGTATTTTACTATATTAAAAGGTTGCCAAGCTTTCGTTGGGAAAACTCCCCAACATCTTCAGGGCTGAGAGACTGTTTCTAACAAGGTGGTTTAAACGGGTGGTTTAAACGGGTTCCATAGACGTCTGCGCTTGGTTCCTAGACCGTGCCAGCATTCGCCGCTGAACAGCTGATAGGTGGGAGGGGGGATCGGAGTAAAGATTTCTTCCGTCGTTCTCTCGAGCACTTGTGTTCACATCTCCGTCGATCTCTCGACACATATATATATATGATAGATATGTATAGATATATATGTGTGTGTATATGTATATATGTATGTAGGTCTTTGGTTGTTCGGGTTTTCTCCCGCGTAAAATTGGAAGTGTCTTGGCGACGTTTCGACGAAGTCCCATTCGTCATCTTCAGGCTGGTGTTTTCGGCTTCATGCTTCTAGGAGCAATGTGTGATCGTAGCTGTTTCTTCCTTTTAACTGCCAGTGGGGGTATGAAACAGCTATGATCACACATTGCTTCTAGAAGCACGAAGCCGAAAACACCAGCCTGAAGATGAATGAGACTTCGTCGAAACGTCACCAAGACACTTCCAATTTGACACGCGAGAAAACCATACACACACACACACACACACACACACACATATATATATATACATGTAGGTCTTTGGTTATTTGGGTATTCTCCCGCGTAAAATTGGAAGTGTCTTGGCAACGTTTCGACGAAGTTCCATTCGTCAGCTTCAGGCTGGTGTTTTCAGCTTCATGCTTCGAGGAGCAATGTGTGGTCTTAGCTAAGTCCCATTCGTCATCTTCAGGCTGATGTTTTCAGCTTCGTGCTTCGAGGAGCAATGTGTGGCCTTAGCAATGTGTGGTCCTCAAAGCACGAAGCTGAAAACACCAGCATGAAAATGACGAATGGGACTTCGTCAAAACGTTGCCAAGACACTTCCAATTTTACGCGGGAGAATACCCGAATAATCAAAGACCTACATACAAACACCCGCGAAAACCTCCAAAAACATATATATACATATATATATACATACATACACACACAAACACACATATATATGTGTGTGTGCGTGTGTATGTATATATATGTATATATTCATTGTGTTATGATGTTATAATGCTGTTTTTAACTGTTAGTTTTGTGACAGCCATTTCTGAATAAAATTATGGGAGTGTTCTAAATAAATACCTAAATAAAACTTATCGATTGAAAGGAAGCTGCTGGATTGGAGATAAATTTATGGATACCACTTTCTTTGTGTGCCCCTCCCCTCCCTTTTCTGTGGCATGATTTGTAACATCCTGCTAACTCAGGGTGTAGCTTCTCTACAAGGTGAACTGTTAACCAAACTGGATAATTGCAACTGTAAAGGACTTATTCTTCCCTCATTTACCTATAAGAGTGCCTGCTTTTCATTCTAGAACAGTGGTTTTCAACCTGTGGGTCGGGACCCCATTAGGGGTCGAACGACCATTTCACAGGGGTCGCCAAACAACGCAGTCCGCCATTTTTTCCCCCTTTTCCTTAGCTGTGCTACTCCCTTTTATTCTATTGGCTTTTGAAAGCCAATAGAATAGACTCTCTTGAATAGAGTCTAATTCTATTGGCTTTCCAAAGCCAATAGGAATTGTCCAGGCTGTCTCTGCCCTGCTGAGCCCACCAAAAATCCCATTCTGCAAACGGTGCTGCACCAGTTGAGTAGTCCTCGACTTACAACCAGTTGAGTAGTCCTCGACTTACGACCGGTTGGGGGGGGTCGCGGCATTAAAAAGGTTGAGAACCACTGTTCTAGAAGCTGTGTGTGTAACAGAGTTCATTGCTTCGGTTAAACATGGCTGCACTTTGGTTCACAGTTACACTTTAAAATACTAGCTCTAGTGAAGCTATTCTCCAAAGCCCCTGAAGGCAGGACAAGAAGCAACGGATGGAAACCAATTAAGAAGAGAAGCAACCTGGAACTAAGGAGAAACTTCCTGACATTGAGAACAATTAACCAGCGGAACAGCCTGCCTCCAGAAGCGGTGAATGCTCCAACACTGGGAGTTTTTAAGAAGAGACTGGACAGCCATTTGTCTGAAATGGTCTAGGGTTTCCTGCCTGAGCAGGGGGTTGGACTAGATGACCTCCAAGGTCCCTTCCAACTTTACTATTATTATTATAGACAGTTTTAATAAAGAATACACCTTATATAAAATGAATAATGTTATTCATAAGCTAAAGGCATATGTAATAGTGTGCACTATTCTGAAAGTATGCTTTGAGTCAGCATATAAATTTCCTCTCTATTCTTCCAGCTTACCACATCTCCTTTCCTAAAAAAACACCTTAGCCAAATACTGCTATATGCCTATTCCTTTAGCAGAAATGAAAAATTATAACTATGTACATTTATTGTGTACCTCACAATGGGGTGGGTTGAGAGAGAGAGAGAAGGACTTGCCCAAAGTCACCCAGCTGGCTTTCATGGCTAGAGAGGGACTAGACCTCAACTGGACTAGCCCCACCTGCTCCAGCTTTCTATCCTGCTTCCTTAACCCCTACCTAGATCAAACTGGCTCAATAATTAAATTAGTTTAATTCAATGACTTCCATAAACAGCATTTGTAAAAAAAAACAAAAACATGCGCAATTGATGCAACTTGCAAAAACTGGCCGAATTTAGGTCCATTTGCAGCAGCATCGGAGCCAATCTTTCTGCATCGCCCTTCCCAAACCGGGATAGGGCGGGAAAGATTCGCAGGCTGTCAAGAAAAAGAAAAAAAAAGGCGTCGTTTTGCAGCGCGGACCGCTTTGCACCGTTGCAAAGTCATATTATACGTTACGTCGATCTGTTAGATTTAAAATAAAATAAAATAAAAAAGACGCGCGGTTTGGAGAATTGAAAAGAAAAAGGACTTTTTCCCAATTTTGCATCTGCTCCCGCGTCTCGGAGGCCTGCGCCGACTGCTCTGCTTCGTTGCAATTCATATTCTACGTCGATCTGTTACTATTGTTATTATTATTATTATTTAAAAAAGCGAGAGGGGCAGAGAGAAGGAACACTTTAATACCATCCGTCGACCTGCTAGATTTGCCAAAAAGAAAAAGAAAGGCGCGCGCTTTGGAGAGGAGCGCAAGAAGGAACTGTTCGCGTTTTTGCAAGCTTGCGAATTATTATCTAATACATTCTTTATATAATATCGTATAATATGAATAGCAACGGTTGCCGGCGCATTTCAGGCAGGCCTCCGAGACGCTGGAGCGGATGCAAAATTGGGGAAAAGTCCCTTTTTCCTTGGCACCTCTCCAAAGCGCGCAGCTTTGTTTTAAAAACAAAATCGAGCATCGACGTCTAATCTGAATTGCAACGATGCAAAGAGGTCCGCGCTGCAAAACGGCGCCTTTTTTTTTTTTTGGTTTGGGGGGGAGGGGACACCCGTCTCCCTGCGAGTCTTTCCCGCCCTATCCACCCTCCCGCCCCCGCCAGTTTGCAAGAAAGGGCGATGCAGCCTAGGCTGGTTCAGGGTCCCGGAGCCTGGCGCGCAACCGGGGCGCGCTGGCTCCTGGCCTGGCGCCACTCTTTGCAACTTTGTTTGCTGCAAAGCGGGCCGGCCTCTCGCTCCGCCCCTTACCCGGGCCGGGCTTGCAGACGTGCCAGCGCTGCGATCCTTGCAAGGCAGAGCAACCCGCGCGTCGTCGAGGCGCGCAAGAGCTACAGCAGCAGTAGCCGCCGCCAGACAAGCCCGCCGCGCCGCTTCTCGCTCGCTCTCCAAAGGCAGCCGTTGCCAGACGGGCTGTTGCCGGGCTCCCCCGAGGCCATGTCGACCTTCTCCCGGGAGTGCCGTCTGCGCTTGACCCGCGGCGCCCCGCGCAGCTTCGAGTGCGTCTCGCTGGGGATGCCCCCGCAGGCGCTGCTGGACCAGCTGGTGGGCGACCTGCAGAGCCACCTGGAGGAGATGGAGAGGCTGCGGGTCGGGCTGCTCGACGCCTATCCGCGCCTGTCGGGCTGGCAGAGCAGCGGCGGCGGCGGGGGAAGCGGAGGCCTGGGCACCCGTCGGAGCGGCTCGAGCAGCGGCTTGCCCCGGCTGGAGCAGAGCGACGACGGGCGCACCTACTACTTCAGCCTGGAGGTGGGCGACTTCTGTCCGGAGGAGCTGGCCGTCAAGGTGGACGGCACCAAGCTGACGGTCTGCGGCCGGCGCGACCAGCGGAGCGAGGCTTCCGACGGCTGCATCTGCCACGAGGTCCGCGAGGTGCGACGGGAGCTGCTCCTGCCCGACGACGCCGACCTGGAGGCGCTGACCTGCTGCCTGGCGCCGGAGGCCGGACGGCTCCGCATCGAGGCGCCCCGCCTGGGCTCCAGCCCCGCCTGGGAGCGCACCGTCCCCATCCCCATCTGCCGCTCCGACGGGGCGGCCGGCAGCCTGCAAGCCGGCCGGAGCCCCTCGCCCGGCAGCCCGGAGAAAGCGGTCATCTGAGCGGCCGCTGCCCGACGGCGCGTCGCCGCGGTTGGCGCCGGTTTTCGTTCCGTTTCCCTTGTTCGACGGGTGGTTGGTTCGTTATAAAGAAAGTGGGGGAGGCTTCGTTGGAGGATGGCGGGGCTCGGCGCGGCCGCAGAGGGAGAGAAGGCGAGGCCGTCTTTCGCCCGACGTGAGAGGAGTTGGGAAAGTTGCGTTGAAGTTCTTTGAATAAAGTTTTGAGTTTTCGTGCATCCAAGTCCGGCGTCGGTTGGTTTTTTTTTTTTTTTTTTCTTTCTCCCCTTCGAGTATAATTCTGCATCCAGGACGCTTTGGAAGGTTTGTCTGAAGCTGCCTTTAGAATTTAAGCAGAGTAGGAAGGGACCTGCCAGGTCATCTAGTCCAACCCCCACCAAGCGGGAGAGACCCCTCCACACCATTTAGAGTTGGACGGGACCTTGCAGGTCATCTAGTCCAGTGTTTCCCAAACTTGACAATTTTAAGGCATGTGGACTTCAACGCCCAGAATTCCACAGCCGGCATTGCTGGCTGTGGAATTCTGGGAGTTGAAGTCCACATGCCTTAAAATTGTCAAGTTTGGGAAACACTGATCTAGTCCAACCCCCGCCCAAATAGGAGATCCTACACCAGGGGTAGGCAACCTCGGCCCTTTTGCGACTCGTAGACGTCAACTCCAAGAAGTTGAACTGCTTAGCTCAGGAATTCTGGCAGTTGCAGTCCACGAGTCATGAGGGGGCCATAGTTCCCCCATGCTGGCTCAGGAATTTGGGAGTTGAAGTCCACGAGTCATAAAAGTACCAAGGTTGCCACCCCTGCCCTACATCATTTAGAATAATAACCAGAGTTGGAAGGGACCTTGCAGGTCATCTAGTCCAACCCCCGCCCAAGTATGAGACCCTACACTAATTAGAGCAGTGGTTCTCAACCTGTGGGTCGGGACCCCATTTGGGGTCAAACGACCATTTCATGGGGGTCGCCAAACAACCCAATCCGCCATTTTCCCCCCCTTTTCCTTAGCTGTGCTACTCCCTTTTCTTCTATTGGCTTTTGAAAGCCAATAGAATAGACTCTTGAATAGAGTCTAATTCTATTGGCTTTCAAAAGCCAATAGGAATTGTCCAAGCTGTCTCTGCCCTGCTGAGCCTGCCAAAAGCCCCATTCTGCAAACGGTACTGCATCGGTTGGGTAGTCCTCAACTTACAACCGGTTGGGGGTCACAGCATTAAAAAGGTTGAGAACCACTGAGTTAGAGTAACAACAGTTGGAAGGGACCTTGCAGGTCATCTAGTCCAACCCCCCCAAGCAGGAGACCTTACCCTATTTCCGACAGATGGCAGTCCAGTCTCTTCTCAAAAGCTTGCAGGGATGAGGCTCCCACATCTGGAGATTTCTGTTCCATTGGTTGATCGTTCTCACGGTCAGGAAATTTCTGCTTTAATTTCTAGGTTGCTTCTCGATCAGCTTCCATCCATATGTTATTTCTTGTCTGGCCTCCTCTGACAGCCCTTTTCCCAAGGAGTTTGGGATATCTGAGACACTAACTAGGATTTAACTTGGATCAAGACCAGCAAAGGCCTCTCTCACTTGCTTTTCTAAAAATACCAGAGAGCGGAAAGATAAAAAGTTTGCAATGCATGAACTGCTGGACGGAGGCTGCTGGTTTTCAGACATGACTTTGTGGGTGTGTCAAGCAAATAGTTGCAAGAAAGCAAGACCGCCCCCCAGGATTAAAGCCTGCAGCTCATTCCAAGCCCCTCGTTTCGTCCCCAGGCTCCCGAGCTTAAGACAGGGAACCCCCCAAATTTTGCAGATTGAGAGGCCCGTTTGCAAAATTTGCTCATGTCAATTTTTAAATCCATCCTTGCAAAACTCAGTTCAGTGCAGTTAGTCCTCTACTTGGAAGCATTCGTTTAGTGACCGTTCAAAGCGACAACAGCACTGGAGGGGGGGGTGGAGAAACGAAAAGTGACAATTGGCCATCACACTTAGCAATCGTCGCAACAGCTCCACAATCCTGGGATCAAAATTCAGGCACTTGAGCAACCATGATGGATTGGCTATGGTTGTGGCATCCCAGGATCTTGTGAAACTTGCAGCCGAGCTTGGACCCGCACAGATGAGGCAAGACAGATCTCCTTAACGGCTGCACGCCTTGTTTAATAACGGCAGCGATTTGCTTCACCACCATGGCAGAAGTCATTAAAACTGGGTGCAACCGATTAAACAACTATCTTGCTTAACAAACTCCGGTTTCTTAAGTTGAGGATTACCTGGAGCGATGGAAGATCCCCCACTGGAGATCCCTGCAAGAGATTCCAGCTGCAGGGAAGGGGGGAGGTGTCAGAAAAGATCCCAACTACCAGGGTGGGCTTCCTCAAGGCCTGGGCTACACAACTCATCAACTCGGGCCTCAACAGCGTGGCCCCTTGGTTGGGAATGGGCGACAGGATGCAGCTCCTGAAGCCGTAGCTGAGAAAGGCCGTCAAAGCATGTGGGAAGGTGAGGCATCCTAAAGATGGGTGAGGTCAAGGTTCAGACGCCCAGAAGTCAAGAAATAGCTTGGATGAATAACAAAAGAGTTGGAAGGGACCTTGGAAGTCATCTAGTCTAACCCCCTGCTCAAGCAGGAGACCCTTGCAGAATAAGTTGGAAGGGACTCTGGAGGTCTTCTAGACCAACCCCGCTGGGACAGGAGACCCTTGCAGAATAACAGTTGGAAGGGGCCCTGGAGGTCTTCTAGTCCAACCCCCTGCTCAAGCAGGAGACCCTTGCAGAATAACAGTTAGATGGGACTTTGGAGATCTTCTAGTCCAACCCCGCTTGGACAGGAGACCCTAGCAGAATAAGAGTTGGAAGGGGCCCTGGAGGTCCTCTAGTCCAACCCCCTGCTCAAGCAGCAGACCCTATGACACCATTCCAGTCCAGTGGCTGTCCAGTCTCTTCTTAAAAGCCTCCAGTGATGGAGCACCCACAACCTCTGGAGGCAAGCTGTTCCACTGGTTAATTGTCCTCCGTCAGGAAATTGGTTAGGGGTCGTTAATTCAGAACAGTCACTAAACAGAACGGTTGTAAGTCAAGGACTACTTTTATGTGTGGGGAAAACACCTTGGGGGGGGGGAATTGGACAAAGATCCTTCCTCGAGAGCAGATCTATGCCTCGGGAGCTCCAAGGGGATAAGGGGAAGACCTTGGGAGATTCACGCAGGAGATGCTGTTGGGAACAGTCAGAGAAGAGGCAGCATAGCCCTCAGCTGCATCCTGGATGGAGAAAGCAGCTCAGAAAACTAGTTTATTAGGTAGTAAATGAAAAAAAAAGGGGGGGGGGGAGAGGAGAATTGCTTTTTTAGATTTGCAAAATTCTATCCACGAAATATTACAATCAAGTAGAATTAACTCACCCGATGGTCTGTGGAGCTTCTCAGCCATTCCAGGTCCTGCTTGTCCCAAAGGTGCTTTTTTTTTTTTTTTCTCCCCCAGGAAGCAACTGAACTGTCCTGTTTTTCCTTTGAAGACGTTTCCCTTCTCGTCCCAGAAGCTTCTTCAGCTCTGACCCGATGGTGGGGAAGGGAAGGATTGATACTCCTTGCAGACCGCTGGGTTGGCATTCCAAGTGGCAAAGGACCAGCTGTCTGCAAGGAGTCTAAATCCTTCCATTCCCCCATCATCCGGTCAGAGCTGAAGAAGCTTCTGGAATGGGAAGCGAAAGGTCTTCAGAGAAAAACCAGGAAGTCCAGTGGCCTCCTGGAAAAAAAGCACCTTTGGGACGACTCATCTGATTGCAAATCTATCTGGTTGACCCTGCCAGGCTGCCATCTTTCGACTCTCTTGCTTCATCCACTCTCCAGCTAAGGACTGGCTCTTCTCCTCTCCCTTCCGTTCCTCTCCTCTTCCCTTTCTCTCCTCTCTTCTCCCTTCCCTCCTCTCCCCTTCCCTTTCTCTTCTCCCTTTCTCTCTTCTCCTCTCCCTTCCCTCCACTCCTCTTCCCTTTCTCTCCTCTCCCCTCATCTCCCTTTCCTCTTCCCTTCTCTCCCTTCACTCCTCCTCTTCCCTTTCTCTTCTCCCTTCGGTTCCTCTTCTCCTCTCCCTCCACTCCTCTTCCCTTTCGCTCCTCTCCCCTCATCTTCCTTTCCTCTTCCCTTCTCTCCCTTCCTTCCTCTCTTCCATTCCTCTTCTCTTCTCCTCTCCCCTTTCTCCTCTCTTCTTCCTCCCTCATCTCTTCTCCTTTTCCTCTTCCCTTTTCTCCCTTCCCTCCTCTTCCCTTTCTCTCTTCTCCCTTCCGTTCCTCTTCTCTTCTCCCTTCCCTTTCTCTCCCCTTCCCTTTCTTCCATCTTCCATCATCTCTTTTCCCGTTTTCCTCTTCCCTTCTTCTCTCCCTTCCCTCTTCCCCCTTCCATTCTTCTCCTCCCTTCCCTCCACTCTTCCCTTTCTCCTCCTCCCCTTCTCCCTTCCCTTCTTCTCTTCCCTCCACTCTTCTCCCTTCTCCTCTCCCCTTCCCCTCTTCTCCTTTTCCCTTCCTCTTCTTTTCCTCTTCCCTTCCCTCTTCTTCTCTCCTCTTCCCTTTCTCTTCTCTCCTCCTTTGCAGTATCCTTGTTCACTCTCCCAAGCTCTTTCTCACACAGGTAGTCCTCAACTTACAACAGCTCATTTAGTGACTGTTCACGCTTACAATGGCACTGGGAAAAAAAGGGACTTAGGACCGCTTTTCACACTCGCGACCCTTGCAGCCTCCCCCAGGTCACGTGATCAAAATTCAGATGCTTGACGACTGGTTCGTACTTATGACGGTTTCAGTGTCCCAGGATTACGCGATCCCCTTTTGCGACCTGACCAGAGTCGGGGGGGGAGGGGGAACCAGATTTGTTTAACGACCTCACGACTCATTAACAACAGCAGTAATTCACTTAATAACAGTCATCAAATGGGGCAAAACTCCTGTGACGACTGTCTTACTCAAGCCAAGGAAATCTGGGGCTTGACTGTGGTCGTAAAGCGAGGACTACCTGTGCCATTCCAAAAAAAAGAAATCCAATCCTTATGCCTGGAAGGGCTCCAGTTTGAAGAAAAAGGATGTTGTCAAACACCTTGCACAAGGCACAGCTGGTACGACGGTCCGTTTAGCGGCCGTTCAGAGTTGCGACGGCGCTGGAAAAAAGGGACCCGTGACCGTTTTCACTGTGACGTCCCCCCCCCAGGGTCACGTGACCAAAACTCAGAGGCTTGGCAATAGACTCGTACTTACGACCGTTGCCGTGGGCCAAGGTCAAGCCACAAGAAAAGTCATAAAAAGGGGGGGGGAGAGAGAAAAACTCAACTTTAACCAATGTCAGAAATCCAGGGCTCCGTCGTTAAGTCGAGGACCGCCCGTCAACTCGGGAGGTTTTTCCAGGCGCTCCTCAAACAAGGATCAACCCCAACCAGCAAAAGGGGAGGGGGGAAAGCCCCCCACCCCCACCCTCCGTGTCCACCCTGAGCCTCTGGAATTAGCAAACCGCAAGGTGTTTGTGGGCTGATGAGCGTGCAAAGAGAGATCGCGTTCATGGGTGTGTGTGTGTGGGGGGGGGGGGGGAAAGACACACAATTCTCCAAGCAAGAAAAGGCACATAAAGGTGCAGTGTTACCAAAGGCTTTTGTTCTGGGGGGGGGGGGAGAAGAGGTGAAGGGACACGGGGGCCCTCACTTGATACAGCCAGCAAATTCTCTAGCCTAGGGGTCTGCAAATGTGGCCGCTTTAAGACTTGTGGACTTCAACTCCCAGAATCCCCCAGCCAGCCATTGGGAGTTGAAGTCCACAAGTTTTAAAGCAGCCGCAGAGACCCCCCCCCTTTGCTCTAGCCTGGGGGGGGGAACTCTCTGCTTTCTCCAACTGTGAGTCAAAGTGGCAAACAAATACATCAGATCTGGGGTGGGTGGGCTGTGAAGAGTGGGAGAGGCAGGTCACTGTTCTGACCTCACCAATGGCTATCAACATCCCCCTGCCTGCATCCCGCCAGCGATTTGTCTCTCGTCCGGCCGCACCCTTAAGCTGGAACGCAAACAAAATAAAAATAAAATTGGCCAGGTTCTTCTATCAACCCAACAAACCGAGATCACAGGGGGGGGGGTTTCCAGCAGAGAACGACCCTCCACTCTCTCCTAATGGCTTGGCCGGGATTCCGATGATCTCCCAGCCAGTTCCTTGGGAGGGGGGAGGCCGGGACTTGTGTGTGCAGGTGTGTGATGCAGAGGAACCAAGTTGGAGAGAGGTCGGAGTGTCGACACGCTTTGGAAGTGAAACGCTTGTGTTGGGTTTGGGGAGTCCACAATCCCCAATCGTTTGGGGTCTTGTTCAGTCCCGAGGACGGAAAAGGTGGCGCGTCCTCGCCACCGCCGCCGGAGGGTTCCAGTTTGCGATGCCGGAGTGACGCTCAGGAGCTGTTGTCCTTCTGCAGGTCGAGGAGGAGCAGGTAGAGTTTTTTCGTGACGGCCACCTGAGATGGAAGCAAACCGAGGTTTAAGTGACTGGAGCCTAGATGGGGAGGGAAGTAAAAGGATTGCAAGATTGGCTGGGAAACTGTCACAGAAGGTTGAAAATGAAGATCGCGGGACTGAGACAGCAGCCCAATAGCACTGAAACAGCCATAGTTTGCTCAAATTTCATTACTTTAGGAGCCCTGAGCCCCTGATCTGGGACACCTTCTTTAAGTCAGCCCACCTGAGGCACCTTGGATCCAAAATTATCGCCTGATGATGCAGTTTCGCCCAGGTAAAGGTCATGACAGCCAAGAATTTTAGCAACATACAGACAGAATGGAAGAATAGAATAGAATAACAGAGTTGGAAGGGACTTTAGAGGTCATCTAGTCCATCCCCCTGCTCAGGCAGAAGACCCTGCCTACACCATTTCAGACAAATGGTTGTCCAATCTCTTCTTAAAAACTTCCAGTGTTGGAGCATTCACAACTTCTGGAGGCAGGTTGTTCCACTGGTTAATTGTTCTAAGTGTCAGGAAATTTCTCCTCAGTTCTAGGTTCCTTCTATCTATCTATCTATCTATCTATCTATCTATCTATCTATCTATCTATCTATCTATCTATCTATCTATCTATCTATCTTCTAACCATCCATCATCTATCTATCTATCTATCTATCTATCTATCTATCTATCTATCTATCTATCTATCTATCCATCCATCTATACCTATGTGTCTGTCTGTCTCTGTCAATATCTATCTATCTATCTATCTATCTATCTATCTATCTATCTATCTATCTATCTATCTATCTATCTTCTAACCATCCATCATCTATCTATCTATCTATCTATCTATCTATCTATCTATCTATCTATCTATCTATCTATCCCTATGTGTCTGTCTGTCTGTCTGTCTATATCTACCTACCTACCTACCTACCTACCTATCTGTACCTATGTGTCTGTCTGTCTGTCTATCTATCTATCTATCTATCTATCTATCTATCTATCTATCTATCTATCTATCTATCTATCTATCTATCTATCTATCTAGATGATAGACAGATGATATAGATAAATAGATGATAAATGATAGATGGATAGATAGATACAGTAGATAGACAGACAGAGAGGGGGGTTGGTGGATATTAGAGTCCCAAATTCTGCCTCTCCTTGATCTATTTTATGCCCCCTAATGGTCCAACATCCAGCCTTTCTTTCTATCTAATGTGGCCTTTTTGAGCAAAATGGGATTTTACGAGATGGTTCGCCCCCCCCCCGTTTCCTCCCCATCCCCCATACCTGGTAGGCCTCTGGATCCTGCAGCCTCTTGTGGACAGGATTGAGCTTATCCAAGGACGTCTGAGCGTGAGCCTTGATCTCCCTGAGGTTGGGGAGGGACTGGCAAATCTTTGGGATGAGAAAAGCAGAACAAAAAGCCCCTCTGTCAGGGCCGAATCGGCCTTTCGCCTGTATTCCACTTTGCTCGCAGCCTGACCGAGAAAAGGGGAGGAGGGGGGATGGAATGCAAGGGGGGGGGATTGCATCTGAGTATTGAGGACCCACTGAGCAGGTGGACTAGCGTGGCTGGCTGGTTTCCCACAACAAAATGCACAGAAGTGGACGTGATGGACTCTGGGTGGCCCACAGGGAGAGGGGGAAATTAACTATGCTAGCTTTTCCCAAAGATGCTTTTTCAAGAGGCCACTGGACCTTCTTGTTTTTCTTTGAAGACGTTTCGCTTCCCATCCAAGAAGCTTCTTCAGCTCTGACTGGGTGGTGGGGAAGGGAAGGATTTATACTCCTTGCAGACTTTCTTTCTTTCTTTCTTTCTTTCTTTCTTTCTTTCTTTCTTTCTTTCTTTCTTTCTTTCTTTCTTTTTCTTTCTCTTTCCTTCCTTTCTTTCCTCTTTCCTTTCTTTCACTCTCTCTTTTTTTCTTTCTGTCTCTCCTATCCTTCTCTTTCTTTACCTCCCATCTTCCTCTTCCTCTTTCCCTTTCACCCTCCTCCCAAAGGTGCTTTTTCAAGAGGCAACTGGACTTTCTTTGTTTTTCTTTGAAGACGTTTCGCTTCTCATCCTAGAAGCTTCTTCAGCTCTGACTGGATGGTGGGGAAGGATTTATATTCCTTGCAGACTTTCTTTCTTTCTCTTTCTTTTCTTTCTTTCTCTCTCTCTCTCTCTTTTCTTTCTGTCTCTCTTATCCTTCTTCTCCTTTGCTTCCCATCTTCCTCTTCCTCTTTCCCTTTCCTCTTTCTCCCAAAAGTGCTTTTTCAAGAGGCAACTGGACTTCCTTTGTTTTTCTCTGAAGATGTTTCTCTTCTCATCCTAGAAGCTTCTTCAGCTCTGACTGGATGGTAGGGAAGGATTTATATTCCTTGAAGACACTTTCTTTCTTTCTTTCTTTCTTTCTTTCTTTCTTTCTTTCTTTCTTTCTTTCTTTCTTTCTTTCTCCTTTCTTTCTTTCTCTCTCTCTCTCTCTTTTCTTTCTGTCTCTCTTATCCTTCTTCTCCTTTGCTTCCCATCTTCCTCTTCCTCTTCCCCTTTCCTCCTTCTCCCAAAGCTGCTTTTTCAAGAGGCAATTGGACTTTCTTTGTAGATGTTTCGCTTCTCATCCTAGAAGCTTCTTCAGCTCTGACTGGATGGTGGAGAAGGGAAGGATTTATACTCCTTGCAGACAGCCGGTCATTTGCATCCTTTCAGAGAGCCGTTGAGGCCGCTTGGAGGTTTGTCAAAATCTACATTTTGGACAGAGAGGACCGCTGGTTTAAAAGAGGGATCAAAGAGGCCATCTAGGTCAAAATTGAACCCCCCTCCCTCAACAGAGGGGGAGGGATAGGACATCATCTATCTCCAGTCTACCACCCAATCCTTTCAGCAGCTCCAAGAAGGCTCTACCCCCATATGCACCACTCAGGTGACCCTGAGGACACAAGTAAACCTCCAAGTGGCCTCAACGACTCTTTAAAAGGAGGCAAATGACCAGCTGTCTGCAAGGCGTATAAATCCTTCCCTTCCCCACCATCCAGTCAGAGCTGAAGAAGCTTCTGGGATGGGAAGCGAAACGTCTTCAGAAGAAAAACAAGGAAGTCCTGAATCTTTGGCTTAAATGTGATCTGGATAACTGACAACCTCCCTAGACATATGCTAGCTTTTGAGCGGGAAACCGAGAGCTGGTTTTGCTTCCTTCTGTGTCCGTGGGGTTCATTCCGTAAAGTTTTCTACTTTGGGTCAAATAATATCCCAGGAATCTCTTTTTCTGGATCCCGCCAACTGGACAGTGGACACCTTTTCTATTTTTGTGGTTGTTAGTTGCGAAGTCGTGTCCGACCCATCGCGACCTCATGGACCACGTTCCTCCAGGCCTTCCTGTCCTCTACCATCTTCTGGAGTCCATTTAAGCTGACGCCTCCTGCTTCAGTGACTCCATCCAGCCACCTCATTCTCTGTCGTCCCCTTCTTCTCTTGCCCTCCATCTTTCCCAGCATCAGGCTCTTCTCCAGGGAGTCCTTCCTTCTCATTAGGGGGCCAAAGGACTTGAGTTTCCACTTCAGGATCTGGCCTTCTCAAGAGCAGTCGGAGTCGATCTCCTCCAGGACTGACCAGTTGGATCGCCTTGCAGTCCAGGGGACTCGCAGGAGTCTTCTCCAGCACCAGAGTTCAAAGGCCTCCATTCTTTTTAATTCCATTTAAATTTAAATTAAATTCCATTTAAGCTCACACTTCCTGCTTCAGGGACTCCATCCAGCCATCTCATTCTCTGTCGTCCCCTTCTTCTCTTGCCCTCCATCTTTCCCAGCATCAGGCTCTTCTCCAGGGAGTCCTTCCTTCTCACTGGATGGCCAAAGGACTTGAGTTTCAACTTCAGCATCTGGCCTTCTCAAGAGCAGCAAACACAGGGAGTCCTGGACTTACAATCGTTCGTTTAGTGACCGTTCAGAGAGACGACGGCGCTGAAAAAAGCGACTTGAGGACCGTTTTTCATCCTTGCGACCGTTGCAGCCCCCTCAGGGCGACGTGATCAGGATTCAGATGCTTGGGACCTGACTCTTTTACAGCATCCTGAGGGGGTCACGGGATCCCTTTTTCAGACCTTCTGACAAGCGAACTCCGTGGGGGAATCCGGATTCGCTTAACGGCCGCACGATTCCCTTAAACCAGTGGTTCTCAACCTGGGGGTCGGGACCCCATTTGGGGTCGAACGACCATTTCACGGGGGTCGCCAAACAACGCAGTCCGCCATTTTTCCCCCCCTTTTCCTTAGCTGTGCTACTCCCTTTTATTCTCTTGGCTTTTGAAAGCCAATAGAATAGACTCTCTTGAATAGAGTCTAATTCTATTGGCTTTCAAAAGCCAATAGGAATTGTCCAGGCTGTCTCTGCCCTGCTGAGCCCACCAAAAGTCCCCTTCTGCAAACGGTGCTGCACCAGTTGAGTAGTCCTTGACTTACGACCGGTTGAATAGTCCTCGACTTATGACCGGTTGGGGGGTCGCGGCATTAAAAAGGTTGAGAACCACTGCCTTAAATGGCTGCAGCGATTCGCTAAGTGACTGACTTAGCAAACTCCGGTCCCAAGGACCAGGAGGAGGACGGCCTGCTCCATTGCGCGTCGTCACCCAAACCTCCCCGTGGAAGAAAAGGAACTTTTAAGATCTTATATTTATCTCCTCTTTGGGAATGAGATTGCATCACACCTGGGGGGGGGGGGAGAGAAACCCTGAGGTAATTCTGCTGCAGGACAGCCCGGATTCCCAAGAAAAGCAGAAGGAATTTGCCACCATACCTGCCCGTCTTTAAAGTAGACGAGGTGAAGGATCTCCACGGAAGCAGGAACCACCTTCCCAGCCTTCTCGCTGGCGGTCAGTGGCCAAAACTCAAACTCCTGGCCAACCTCGGGGGCCGCCTCTTCTTCCAGGGCCATGAGGTCCATGCATGGGAAGCCTGCAGAGAAGCAGAAGATGTAAGGTGGTACAGGTTAGTTAGTCCTCGACTTACGACGGTTGCCGTTGTAACTTCGGTCCCTAAGTGAAGGGCCGCCCTACAGCACAGCCTTCTTAGAATCAAGGTAGATTACTCGGTTAAGAGATCCCAGCTTGCATGCAATCACGTGGCCATGCTCGGATGCAGAAAGAGGCTTCAGTTGCTTTTTGATTCCCTGCCCCATTAATATTAACATTAATATTAACATGGGGAGGGTCCTTACCAGAGGCAGAAAATGCCCCATGAGGAACAGCTGCAACTATGGCTGATGACCTAGTCCAGGGGTAGGCCACCTTGGCTCTTTTATGACTCGTGGACTTCAATTCCTGAGCCAGCCATGCTGAGAGGAAAGGGGGAGGTTTCCAAGCTGAGCCATGCTGGCTCAGGAATTCTGGGAGTTGAAGTCCACCAGTCATAAAAGAGCCAAGTTTGAAGACTCCTGTCTTAAATCTAACAAACAAAATGGAGGCTGGCTGAGGAATTCTGGGAGTTGAAGTCCATGAGTCATAAAGGGGACATGGTTCCCCCATGCTGGCTCAGGAATTCTGGGAGTTGAAGTCCACGAGTCATAAAAGAGCCAAGGTTGCCTACTCCTGACTTAATCTACACCTTCTCTATCCTACCCAAAAGCATCATGGGAAGCTTGTGTTGACCATGGCTGGGGCTGGGGGTCAATATGTGTGGGCTTTTTTTCCCCTTAACTCATACATTTATCATTTTAGCTTACCATTTCTAAATCATTTACTAGAACGGGAGTAGTGTGGCAGGAACATATCTCTGCAAGAATGGATGGAAGAATTCAGATTCTAAATGGGGGGGGGGTGTCCAACCTTAGCTACTCTAAGACCTGTGGACTTTTAAGATTTGTGGACTTCAACTCTCAGAATTCTTCAGTCAGCAAAGACCTACAGCAGGGGTGTCCAATTCTTGGCAACTTTAAGACCTGTGGACTTTAAGATTTGTGGACTTCGACTCCCAGAATTCTCCTTGGCGACCTTAAGACCTGTGGACTTTAAGATTCGTGGACTTCAACTCCCAGAATTCTCCTTGGCGACTTTAAGACCTGTGGACTTTAAGATTCGTGGACTTCAACTCCCAGAATTCCCCTTGGCAATTTTAAGACCTGTGGACTTCGACTCCCAGAATTCCCCTTGGCGACTTTAAGATCTCTGGACTTCAACTCCCAGAATTCCCCTTGGCAATTTTAAGACCTGTGGACTTTAAGATTTGTGGATTTCGACTCCCAGAATTCCCCTTGGCGACTTTAAGACCTGTGGACTTCAATTCTCAGAATTCTGGGAATTGAAGTCCACAGGTCTTCAAGTTGCCAAAGTTGGACATCACTGTTCTAGATGACCCTTTGGGGAGGGGCTTGCACACCACCTGGCTCCTTCACAAATTGGGCCACAGTACCTCCGCCCCCAACTCTACTTCCATCAAGCACGGAAGGTCTCTGTTAAGAAAATTCTCGCCTTTCGAAAATACCAGGAAGGTGGGTAGGGAGTTCCAGTCAAAGGTGGTTAACCCAATTTACCTGCATCATCCCAAAGTCTGTAGACCACTTTCCGTCCAGGCAAGGTTGTCTTCTCTGGGTCTTCGGTCACTTTCAGCCTTGGAGAACCGTTGACTTCCACCAGCTAAAGATGGAGCAAAACGCAAGAAAGTTAATGACGCTTGACCTCATTGAGGACCCCTGCGCTCAGAGCAACAAAGGTGATCAGGGGACTGGAGGCTAAAGCATATAAGGAACGGCTGCTGGAATTGTATATGTCTAGTTTACTGAAGAGAAGGACGAAGGGGGACAGGATAGCAGTCTTCCAGTATCTCAGGGGCTGCCCCAAAGAAGAGGGAGTCAAGCTCTTCTCCAAAGCGCCTGAAGGCAGGACAAGAAGCAACGGGTGGAAACTAATCAAGGAGAGAAGCAACCTAGAACTAAGGAGAAACTTCCTGACAGTGAGAACAATTAACCAGTGGAACAACCTGCCTCCAGAAGCGGTGAATGCTCCGACACCGGAAGTTTTTTAAGAAGAGACTGGACAGCCATTTGTCTGAAATGGTATAGGGATTCCTGCCTGAGCAGGGGGTTGGACTAGATGACCTCCAAGGTCCCTTCCAACTTTATTATTATTATTATTAAAATGTGGTACCCTGCCTTATCGTTGAGAGGCGTGGCATATAAATTTAATAAATAAAATGGTGTAATTAAGAGGTCCTGGGTGCTCCCTGTGCTTGGCTGGTTTCTTGCAGACGTTTCTTTACCCAAGTAGGTGCTAGCCCTGAGGATGTTCCCTAGCTGGGTAATGAAACGTCTGCAAGAAAACAGCCAAGCTCAGAGATCACCAAGGACCCCCCAGTCTTTCTCCTCCTCCTCCTTCATAAACCCCACTTTCTTCTAGCATGGATGACGTTTGGGTCATGAAACATCTGAAAAAAAAAAACCGCCCAGCTCGGAGAGCACCCAGGACCCCTCATTACAGTATTTTATTTATTAAATTTAATAAATAAATTCATCCTCCCCTTCTCCTCCTCTTCCTCCTTCTCCTCCATAAACCCCACTTTTTTGTAGCACGGATGACGTTACCTCGTTTGGGTCATGAAACGTCTGCAAGAAAATCACCCAGTTTGGAGAGCACCAAGGAACCCTCATTATAGTATTTTAGTTATTAAATTTAATAAATAAATTCCTCCTCCTCCTCCTCTTCTAGAGTCAGAAGTTCTAGACCAGAGCTGGGGACCGATGGCTTGTGGACTTCAATTGATGGCTTGTGGACTCCCTTGATGGCTTGTGGACTTCAATTCCCAGAATCCTTGGGCTTCTCCAGCTCAAATTCCTGGAATTCTGGGAGTTGAAGTCCTCAAGAGGCCATCGTTCCCCACCTCTGCTCTACAGGTGGATCCCTCTCCCCTGCCTCACAGCACAATTCCTGGCTTGCAAAGGCTGCCCTAGAGAAGCAATCTGGCTTTTGGTCAACCTCCCCTCTGCCCCCCAAAGAGCAGAGGGGTTAATTACCTTGTAGACGCAGCCTAAGGTCGTCTGTAGAGGACACGTCACCAGATGGGTCCCAACGCCAATCATATCGATTTCGTTGCCCTGCGAGGAACACAACGAGACCAAAGGGGAACTCCTGAGCCCAGATTTACAGACTGATCATACACACACACACACAAATCTCACAAGGTCACACCAATCGGGGCAGGTCAGACTTTTGAACCTCATGGGAGCGGTGTCCTCTCCTGGTATCACGGGGGCTGGAGGACCCCAAGTACAGACCCTGTATTACAGGGGTCTTCAAACTCGGCCCTTTTAGGACTCGTGGACTTCAACTCCCAGAATTCCTCAGCTAGGCACACATGCCTGGCTGAGGAATTCTGGGAGTTGAGGTCCACGAGTCCTAAAAGGGCCGAGTTTGAAGACCCCTGCTCTAACACTGGAAGTTTTTAAGAGGAGACTGGACAGCCATTTGTCTGAAATGGTATTGGGTTTCCTGCCTGAGCAGGGGGTTGGACTAGATGACCTCCAAGGTCCTTTCCAACTTTATTATTATTATTACTACTACTATTATTATTGTTGATCATCGCACAGTCAGCCAGATGTTCAGACTGGATTTGGCATTTTGTCTACCTATCGAGTCCTTACCCAGGACCTGGGATAGGCAGATGTGGATGTTTGATGGTATTACAGATATCGTCGCAGGATGGAAGCAGTTCCTAGTAAGGCCGCCTTTTGCAATTGACTAATAGCGAATTTGTCAATGCCGATGGTGTTCAAGTGGTGCTCCAGTTGTTTTGGGATTGCACCCAAGGAGCCTATGACTATTGGTACTACCCTTGCTTGCTTTTGCCACAGTCTTTCTATTTCTATTTGTAGGTCTTTGTATTTTGTTATCTTCTCCAGTTCTTTCTCTTCTATTCTGCTATCTCCAGGCACTCCAACGTCCACTATCCAGACTTTTTTGTCTTTCTTATCGACAATTGTTAAGTCTATTATTATTAATATTATTATTATTATTGAGTAGCCTGGGTCTTTCTTCTCTCCTGTCTAATAATATAGGCTGTTCTTAACTTTCAACCATTCATTTAGTGACCGTTCCAAGTTACAACGGCATCGAAAAAACCAAATTACGGCCTTTTTTCACGCAAATATTTAAGCATCAAACTCAGGCACTCTTTTTTTTTAAAATTTTTTTTTTTAAATTTCCCATCAGTGTCCAAAATGTCTCTAATTGTTTATAATTTCAGAGCAAGCTATATTTGGGTAACCAAAAGCTTCCCTTATTCAAACTTATTCAAACACTCATGGGAAATTAAAATTAAAAAAAGAAAAGCGAAAACAGGATACTGATTGAACAGATGGAATGGAAATTTTAGGGTCAGTGGTGTAAGTAAGATGCGGACTCCCCTAATATAAATATGGGGTGATAATCCGGATTGCTCTGATCGTTTCCAAAATAGAAGAAGTGCATTATTTGTATCACACCGCACCACTATCACAACACAAGTAGTTCTTCAGCGACTAAAAATACACAATATTCCATTTCGAACTGTGTACAGTCCTTCCTACCACACCCTTCTTTGGAAAAAACACACACTTCTCCCTGTGCTTCGGCATATGACTTTTAATTGTTCGATTACTCATATTTTTTCCCCTCGTTTACTTATTTCATCCAATTCACACAGCAGTCCATCTCCTATGTGTGACTCTAGGCAGCTCACAAGTGAAAACAACAACAACAAAAAAGCCACATCAATAAAAATAACTACAAGTTAAAAGAGTTAAAAGAATATTATATAATTAGAAAAACAACGCTTGGAATCCAGATTAAGGTTTAATCATTTTGCAGAATATGTTCAGTAGACATCAGCTGCGCTTGCGCAATGCAGGTTCAAACGAAAACAAAAACACTGAAACCCAGCAATTGCGTTTTTACAATACCTTAAACTGGGTCACTTTTAAACTCTGTTAGTTTTTTGTGCAAAACCAGCCAATTTGGTTCAACATTCAATGTTTGATGCAAATTTAGGAAATGCACTCCGTGTGCATTTGAACTGTGACAAATATACAATGTGAACATTTTAAGAGCATTATCAGGATACTTATTAAAGTTTAGCTCTCTTCAGCTGGAACAAAGGAGAATGTGTCAGAATTTAAAAAAAACGGGAATAGAACGGGAGAATTTTGACTACTGCAAACTTTTAGCACACCATTGCAATATTAATATACTGCTTCAGGTTTTGGTCACCACACTACAAAAAAGATGTTGAGACTTTGGAAAAAAGTGCAGAGAAGAGCAACTAAGATGGTTAAAGGCCTGGAGACTAAAACATACGAAGAACGGCTGCAGGATTTGGGTTTGGCTAGTCTAGAGCAGGGGTAGGCAACCTTGGCTCTTTTATGACTGGTGGACTTCAACTCCCAGAATTCCTGAGCCAGCATGGCTCAGCTTGGAAACCTCTCCCTTTCTCCTCAGCATGGCTGGCTCAGGAATTCTGGGAGTTGAAGTCCACCAGTCATAAAAGAGCCGAGGTTGCCGACCCCTGATCTAGAGAAAAGAAGGACTGGGGGGGGGGACATGATAGCAAAATTCCAATAATTGAGGGGCTGCCACAAAGAAGAGGAGGGGGTCAACATATTTTCCAAAGCCCCTGAAGGCAGGACAAGAAGCAACGGATGGAAACTCATTAAGGAGAGAAGCAACCTGGAATTAAGGAGCAACTTCCTAACAGAACAATTAACCAGTGGAACAGCTTGCCACCAGAGGTTATGGCTGCTCCAACACTGGAGGTTTTTAAGAAGAGACTAGAGAGCTACTTGTCTGGCTCAGAAATTCTGGGAGTTGAAGTCCACAAGTCATAAAAGAGCCAAGATTGCCTACCCCTGGTATAGGTTCTCCTGCTTGAGTGAGGGGCTGGACTAGAAGACCTCCAAGGTCCTTTCCAGCTCTATTCTATTCCCATCCTCACTGCAAAAGGCAAGAAAGCTTTGGGGCCCCAGACAGCACCCTAAAATATTCCAGAATATTTCTCCACCCCATCCCAAGATGCTTCGCCGTATCCTCACCTCTTGAGATAATTCTTCCAAGCTCTGTTCACTGACATCGTTGCTTACCGTGATGGGTATCCTCTCAAACCATGGAACCTGGAAACTGGAAGGGAAGACACAGGGGTTAAGTGACACCCCCTTTTCCAGAGTCCCCTCATTTTTTCTGCTCCAACACACAACCACATCTGCAGCCTATGGTACCAAGGGGTCCAGCTTTCTCCACCAAGACTTTGTTAATGCCAGTAACAATATGGAAGATAGTAACTGAAATAGTAAAGCTTTATACAGGATTTGGACTTATTTAGATGAAATGTTACTGATTAAGAAAAAAAGAAGGAATGTTATTAATAAATGAATATTGTGTTAATGGGGAAAAAAAGTATGGAGAGACATTTGAAGTGTTAATTATGTATTTATGTTACCAATATGGAATATAGCAATTGAAATAGTAAAGCTTAATATAGGATTTGGATTTATTTAGATGAAATCTTATTGATGACTGTTCTGACTGACTTAGTTGTACTGAAATATATTAGCTTGAATATAATATACTACTAGAGGGAATAGAGAGAGGTGCATTTTTTTTTAAATGATTTAATTTTATATTTACGAGTATGATTTTGTATTTGGACAATTGCTTGCCCTGCCACCACAGTGATTCTTAAGCACTGGTTTGTAAAATGAAAGAATAAAACTTGTTTTTGTTTTTTTAAGATTTTCTTAGTGCCACAAAAACGGAAAGATACCTTAATTTATCCCACAATAGATAAATGGCTGGGAAAAAAAAAAAAAAAACAGATGGAACTAGCAGAGATGGCTAAATTGCCTGTTCGAATCAAAGAAAAGAATACATCCAATTTCATTTTCTACTTGGAAGCCACTTCTGGGTTTTGTGCCCGCCATGTAAAAAAAAAAATAATGAAATTTTAAATTTGGATATTTTGCTGATCAGGTAAGTTTGTTGTTAGTATAGGACAGGGGTAGGCAACCTTGGCTCTTTTATAACTGGTGGACTTCAACTCCCAGAATTCCTGAGCCAGCCACGCTGAGGGGAAAAGGAGAGGTTTCCAAGCTGAGTCATGCTGGCTCAGGAATTCTGGGAGTTGAAGTCCACGAATCATAAAGCAGCCTAGGCCAGAGATAGGCAACCTTGGCTCTTTTATGACTTGTGGACTTCAACTCCCAGAATTCCTGAGCCAGATGGGGAAACTATGGCGCCATTCATGACTGGTGGACTTCAACTCCCAGAATTTCTGAGCCAGCACAGCTCAGCTTGGAAACCTCTCCCTTTCCCCTCAGCATGGCTGGCTCAGGACTTCTGGGAGTTGAAGTCCACCAGTCATAAAAGAGCCAAGGTTGCCTACCCCTGTCCTAAGTCCTCCTGCTCTAAGCAGTGAATCTCCTAGACCAGGGGTAGGCAACCTTGGCTCTTTTATGACTTGTGAACTTCAACTCCCAGAATTCCTGAGCCAGCCACACTGAAGGGAAAGGGAGAGGTTTCCAAGCTGAGCCATGCAGGCTGAGGAATTCTGGGAGTTGAAGTCCACAAGTCATAAAAGGCCCATGGTTCCCCATGCTGGCTCAGGAATTCTGGGAGTTGAAGTCCACCAGTCATAAAAGAGCCAAGATGGCCTACTCCTGGTACAGGATCAGCCTCATTTGGGGTAGATAAGAAGTTGTAGATTTTTATACTTGTTAATTACAATAACAGATTGTTAACAGAAGGCTTTGAAGTTTAACTTTGCCAATGATTAACCCATTCACTATTTTTTTCTTTATATATAGAATATATGACAGGTCAAGTTGGGTTGGAAATAGGTGTAGAAGCATATAAATTTTGGACCTGTTTCGCAAGGGGGGGGGGAGCTATTATTTTTGCAATATATCTGTCAGCGTTCCATTGGGGGGAGGGAGATAATATCTATTTTTGCTTTTTGTCCTTTTAATCCTTTAAAAAAAATGTTTTGGTCTGCTTTTGTTTTGTCCTTGTGAATTATTTCTCACTTTGTATTTTGTATTTTAATACTTCTGAATAAAACAGTACAAAAAGGAAACATGAGTTTGTCAAAGTAAAAGGTTTAGGCTGTAATGTTATTACAGGGAGTCTTCGGCTTACGATGACAATTGGGTCCAAAATTTCTGTTGGTAAGTGAATCAGTTAAGTGAATTTTGTCCCACTGAATGAACTTTCTTGCCCCAGTTGTTAACTGAATCACCATAGTCACACGGTCGTTAAGTGAGTCTGGCTTCCCCACTGACTTTGCGTGTCAGAAGGTCGCAAAAGATAACAAAATACAAAGACCTACAAATAGAAATAGAAAGACTGTGGCAAAAACAAGCAAGGGTATAACCAATAGTCATAGGCTCCTTGGGTGCAATCCCAAAACAACTGGAGCACCACTTGAACACCATTGGCATTGACAAATTTGCTATTAGTCAATTGCAAAAGGCAGCCTTACTAGGAACTGCTTTCATCCTGCAACGATATCTGTAATACCATCAAACATCCACATCTGCCTACCCCAGGTCCTGGGTAAGGACTCGATAGGTAGACAAAATGCCAAATCCAGTCTGAACATCTGGCTGACTGTGCGATGATCCAAAATAATAATATCATCATCATCACCAAACATCCACATCTGCCTATCTCAGGTCCTTGGCTGACTGTGCGATGATTAATAATAATAATAATAATAATGATGATGATGATGTAGACTCTCTTAGTGCCAGGGATTGAATCTGAATCCAGGTGAATGATCTAGAAATGGGAAGGCCTGGAAAAAAAGTGGAAAACCTGGGGGGTGGGGGAAATTGTTTTTTTCCCCAAATGGCTTTGGGGAAAAACGGGAACTTCCCATTTTTTTCTAATTTTTCCCGTTTTTTTTCCGGGCCTTCTCATCCAGAGGGTGGATGTTCACCCCTTCCTTATCAGCAGCTACAAAAGTGAAGTTGACGTTTCTGCAAAATTTAAACTCTTCTTTGCCAGGTGAGCAATGAAACCCGGGACCAGCCACCAACCCCCCCCTCAACTCACTGCTTGCTGCAGGTGCGAAAGATGTGCCGGATCTCCACCGACTGCTTGGCCAGGTCTCCGCTGTCCAGCCGGACTCCGATGGCTCGGTATCCTAGCTTGTTCAACGCCAGGGCGACAGCACAAAAGTTCGGGATGCCACTCCTGAGAAGATCAAGGCCATCGGTCAGGCTCTCCGAAGGAGACCAAGAGGGCCTTCAAGACCTACAGCGGACCCCTTCTTTTTTTATATAAACATTTTATTAATTTTCTAGTTTCACAATCAAATACTTAATGGACAACGTGTTGTCTGGGTCCATTATTAATTCAGTGGTCTATATTAACGTCTTCAATTTAGATCCAGTATTACACCGTTAAATGTTTTTCCTCTCTTCTTCCAGTAGTGCCTGTTTTCCCACACTGGGCAAATTGACTTGGAAAGTTAGAATCAAATAGAGCTGGAAGGGACCTTGGAGGTCTTCTAGTCCAGCCCCCTGTTCATGGAGGAGAACCTAGACCAGGGGTAGGCAACCTTGACTCTTTTATGACTCATGGACTTCAACTCCCAGAATTCCTGAGCCAGCATGGCTCAGCTTGGAAACTCTCCCTTTCCCCTCAGCATGGCTGGCTCAGGAATTCTGGGAGTTGAAGTCCACTGGTAAGTGAGTCATAAAAGAGCCAAGGTTGCCTACCCCTGCCCTAGACCAGGGGTGAGGAATCTTGACTCTTTTATGACTGGTGGACTTCAACTCCCAGAATTCCTCAGCCAGCCTCCATTTTGTTTGTTAGATTTAAGACAGGAGTCTTCAAGCTTCGCCCTTTTATGATTGGTGGACTTCAACTCCCAGAATTCCTGAGCCAGCATGGCTCAGCTTGGAAACCTCTCCCTTTCCCCTCAGCATGGCTGGCTCAGGAATTCTGGGAGTTGAAGTCCACGAGTCGTAAAAGAGCCAAGGTTGCCTACCCCTGACCTAGACCATCTCAGACAAGTGACTGTCTAGCCCAGTGATGGTGAACCTTTTGCCCAAACTGCAACCCAAAACCCACTTATTTATCGCCGGGTGCCAGGTGGGCGTGGCCCACTGGGTGGGCAAGGCTATGGTGGTCATGGCAGAATAGGTGGGCATGGTCACCTTGATGTTGCTCGTGGGCAGGGGCTCCTGTGGGGGCCGGACAGGGTTGGGGGAGATTCAGGGGGTCTCTGGTGGGTGGGGCAGTGGGCAGGAGGCTCGTCCTGCGGGATGAGGGAAGGCAAGGCAAGGCGGGAGTACCATTGTCGCATGGCAAGGCAATGCAGAGGCCAGAGCAGCTGCTGCCTGACACCATCGCCCCCCCCACACACAGAGGCCAGCGAGCGCATGGGGGCCGATGGTGTCCATCAGCAGCCACAGCCTGCTGGCCCTTTGACCAGCGCACTCTGGGGCTCCACAGCCCACCGCCAGCAGTTTGGAGAAGCCGCCTCTGAGCTGGATGGCCGGCCGACAGCTGAGGAGGCGATGCAGTGGGTCGTGCCCGGGAAAAAGAGAGCATGCGAGGCTAGGATGGGATGGGGGGGGGAGGGAGGGAAACCAGCCGTGCTGGGATGCATCCGGCCACGTGGGACCTCGGCGAGTTAGCGGGCAGCTGGTTGAAGAGGGACGGTTGCCAGCTCAGGGGCATGGCGCGCGCGCCCACAGAGTGAGTGCCGCCTCTGGCCCGCGTGCCATAGGTTCGCCACCACTGGTCTAGCCTCTTCTTAAAAATCTCCAGTGATGGAGCACCCACAATTTCTGGAGTTGGCAAAGGAAGAAAGCTAGAGTAAGGCTGAAGAAAACAGAGGTTTTGATCCACTAGATCAGTGTTTCCCAAACTTGACAATTTTAAGGCATGTGGACTTCAACTCCCAGAATTCTACAGCCAGCAATGCCGGCTGTGGAATTCTGGGAGTTGAAGTCCACATGCCTTAAAATTGTCAAGTTTGGGAAACACTGCACTAGATGGGAGATCATATTATTAACTAGATGCTTGATGTTGGTGGAGAATAGATAACGGCTAGGAATAGGAGCATTATCATAACTAGAAAGGTAAGATTTGTAATGAGAATATTGGATTTTGCAAGTTTGTCAATGTAAAGTAACTAATTGTCACCAGTAAAAATTACTTAGAATTTGGTGGGAGAAATAAACTAAAATAAGGACTGTAACAGGATTGATGATAAGGCAATTTAAATGAATGGAAAGAAAAGAATGCATTAATGATGATGATTGTTTTTTAGGAATATTGGAAAAAATATATATCAAATTGTCTCTTATTAAAACAATAAGAATTATATTAACGTAATGTTTGCAAAAAAAGGATGTTTCAGGGAAAGAGGAAAGTAAACAAAAATTAATATATGAAATACAGACTATATAAATTAATTTTTAAGGATTGTTTTTACAAATGTAACCCAGACATCACACTGTTTACCAACTATTGTGACTTATGTTTGTGCAAAAAAAATTAATAAAAAATATATAGAAAAAAAAAGAATATTGGATTTTGGTTCGAGATGGGAAACAGGAACATGTTCAGTAGTTTGAAGAACGGAAGCTTTGGGTTACCCAAATATAACTGACTTTGAAATAAGAAACAACAGAGGCATTTTGAACACTGAGGGGAAATTAAAATACAATAAAAAAGCGAAAACAGGACACTGATTGAACATGTGGATATTAGGTGCAAACGCAATTAAGGTATGTTTTGGTTAGAAAAGTTATCTAAAACGGACATTATTGATCTGATGAGAAAAATGGAGCAAAGTTGTTGATATTCAATTGTATATTTATTAATATTAATATTAATAATTCTCCTCGGCTTATGACCAAAACTGTATTCTTCTAGATCAGGGCTCTTCAAACTTGGCCCTTTTATGACTTGTGGGACTTCAACTCTCAGAATTCCTCAGCCAGCTATGCTGGCTGAGGAATTCTGGGAGTTGAAGTCCACAAGTCATAAAAGGGCCATGTTTGAAGAGTCCTGTTCAAGATGTTGCTTTGGCCTACAGGATACCTTAGCAGTCTCCCCTCCAAGGCCTGGAAGCCCCCTCCCAGCTTAGCTTCTGACCTCAGCCAAGGATGAGCAGGCCAGCCCCACCCCAAACCACAGCCCCTCAAGATTCCGCCGAAAAGTGGGGTCTTCAGCCGTCCTTTTTCTTACCTCATGACGCAGTAGGTGTCCACCAGCCCGTGGAAGTTGTGCGGGTAGGCGATGGCGTAGGACATGAAGGCCGCCCGCTCTCCACAGCTCACCTTCTCCAGCGAGACTCGGAGTAATTGGCAGACTTGGGTCAACCACTTGTCCACTAAAGTGGGAAAGTCCACGGGCTCCTTCCCAGTCAGGGGCAGCAGACTCTACTGGGGAAAAGAGAGAGACTGCCCAACCCGCTTCTCCAGAAGGGCTACGACTTCAACCACCATCTTAAGAGCCTGGGATCTCTTGGCCCTGCTTGGAAAGGACCTTCCGCAGATGCTTCTTGGAGGACTAATTGGGGTCCCTCAGCTGATATTCTGTAGCTATTTGCTAAGATCTTTCCCAAAGGTCCATGTCTTGTGTTCCTAAGGCCAAGACAGGAGATTCACAAGACTGTGGATCTCCTTGCCCAAGAAAACCACCAAGGTCAGAGAGCACCAAGAGGAAGGAAGGAAGGAAGGAAGGAAGGATCACTGATGAAAGTCCACAGTTGGGTCTTGGAACGTCTGCAAGAAAACCACCAAGCTCAAAGAGTACCAAGGAGAAGGAAGGGAGGCAGGGAGGGAGGAAGGATGGATTACTGATGACAGTCCCTAGTTGGGTCATGAAACGTCTGCAAGAAAACCACCAAGCTCAAAGAGTACCAAGGAGAAGGAAGGGAGGCAGGGAGGGAGGAAGGATGGATTACTGATGACAGTCCCTAGTTGGGTCATGAAACGTCTGCAAGAAAACCACCAAGCTCAGAGAGTACCAAGGAGAAGGAAGGGAGGCAGGGAGGGAGGAAGGATGGATTACTGATGACAGTCCCTAGTTGGGTCATGAAACGTCTGCAAGAAAACCACCAAGCTCAAAGAGTACCAAGGAGAAGGAAGGGAGGCAGGGAGGGAGGAAGGATGGATTACTGATGACAGTCCCTAGTTGGGTCATGAAACGTCTGCAAGAAAACCACCAAGCTCAGAGAGTACCAAGGAGAAGGAAGGGAGGCAGGGAGGGAGGAAGGATGGATTACTGATGACAGTCCCTAGTTGGGTCATGAAACGTCTGCAAGAAAACCACCAAGCTCAGAGAGCACCAAGAAGGAAGGAAGGAAGGAAGGAAGGAAGGGAAGGAAGGATGGATCAATGATGACAGTCCCTAGTTGGGTCATGAAACGTATACCTCTATCTACTATGGTCTAGATCCACAGAGAATCCTCAGTTTCCCCAGAACAGGCAACAACTGAACTTCTATCTTCTCACCCACCTTTAATTATCAAAGGAAGCAACAGGGCTTCATGATTTCATTAGGTTTTCTTTCTATATTTGCATCTAGCTTGAGATCAAGCCGAGATGGAGAGCCCAACAATGCACATAACAGAGAATCATCATCAGGAGGAGGAGGAGGGGTTGGAAGGGACCTTGGAGGTCATCTAGTCCAGCCCCCTGCTCAGGCAGGAAACCCTATACCATTTCAGACAAATGGCTGTTCAGCATCTTCTTAAAAACCTCCAGTGTTGGAGCACCCACAACTTCTGGTGGCAAGTCTTTCCACTGGTTAATTGTTCTCACCGTCAGAAAATTTCTCCTTAATTCAAGGTTGCTTCTCTCCTTGATTAGTTTCCATCGCAAGCTAAGTTTTTAAGAAGAGACTTGAGAGCCATTTGTCCGGAATGGTATAGGGTTTCCTGCCTGAGCAGGGGGTTGGACTAGATGACCTCCAGTGTACCTTCCAACTTATTATTATTATTACTATTACTATTATTGTTATAGGAGAGAGAAGAGAGAGGAGAGAGAGAAGAAAAAGAAAAGAGAGAAGGGAGAAGAGAGAAGAAGCTGATCATTGGGGAAATAACAAATATTTACAAATTTGCTCACGATATCCCATGGAAGGTAGTAGTAGTAGTAGTAGTAGTAGTAGTAGTAATAATAAAGTTGGAAGGGGCTTTGGAGGTCATCTAGTCCAACCCCCTGCTCAGGCAGGAGACCCTATACAATTCCAGATAACTGGCTGTCCAGTCTCTTCTTAAAAAGTTCCAGTGCTGCAGCATTCACAGCCTCTAGAGGCAGGTTGTTCCACTGGTTAATTGTTCCAACTTTTGGGAAATTCCTCTTTAGTTCCAGGTTGCTTCTCTCCTTGGTTAATTTCCATCCATTCTTTCTTGTCCTGCCCTCTGGTGCTTTGGAGAACAATTTCACACACACAAAGACACAGACACAGATCTTTGTGGCAGTTTAACCACAGTGATCTTTTGGGGAATGTCTCTCGTCGCCTTGAATACTAACCCGTGGGTTTACGTCATCCATGGAGGTGAAGGAAGACACGTAGGAGTGAGCCAACGTTCCCTGGACTGGAATTCCGTAGAGTTTCCCGGCAAGGACGTTGCTGGTGAAATCGAAACCTGGAAAAGGTTAATTTGGAAGATGGGGGGGGGGGCGGGAATTAGGACACAGGATGAAAAGTATTGAAAAGTATTCGGAGACTACAGTTGGTCCAGAATGCAGCCGTGCGAGTGATAGTGGGTGCTCCTCGATGTACCGTTACACCTGTCCTCCGCGAGATGCACTGGTTGCCTATTGGTCCAATTCAAGGTGTTGGTCATTACCTTTAAAGCCCTATATGGCTCAGGGCCAGGCTATTTGCGAGACCGCCTACTACCTCATAGTTCCCTACGTCCGGTTAGATCCCACAGGCTGGGCCTCCTTCGGGCCCCGTCGACCAAGCAGTCCCATTTGGCGGGGCCGCGGAGGAGGGCCTTCTCTGTGATGGCGCCCACACTTTGGAATCAGCTCCCCCCGGAGATTAGGACCACTCCCACCCTGTTGGTTTTCCGTAAGTTGCTTAAGACCTGGCTTTTCCGGCAGGCCTGGGGTTTATAAAATCTGACCCCTGGATGACTGTTCTTGTACTGTTTGTTTTGTTATGTTTTATGTGTTTTTATTGTTAGCCGCCCAGAGTCCTCTGGGAGTGGGGCTTATAAATTTTAAAAATAAAATAAAATAAATAAACAGGAGGAGAGGAGCTGAGACAGAACATCCAAGAACCCCTCGGGCTACGGAATGACCATCTGAAGTCACAACAGCACGGGAAAAAAAGTAACTTATGACCAGTTTTCACTCTTGAGGATTTGCAGCATCCCCATGGTGGTCCTCAACATACGACTGTTCATTTAGTGACTGTCTGAAGTCGCAGCGGCAATGGATCAAGTGCCTTCGGACCGTTTTTCACACTTACGACCGTTGCAGCATTCCCTCAGGGTCATGCGAAGGGACGCTTGGCAACTCCTCGTACTTAGGACGGTCACAGCGTCCCGGGGTCACGTGATCCCCTATTGTGACCGCCTTCAATGAGGATTCACTTAACGACCGGGTTACTGACTGAGCCACCAAAGTGATTCACTTAAAAAGTGGAGCCAGAAATGTCGTAAAATGGGGCACAACTCACTCAACACGTGTCTCACTTAGCAACGGAAATTTTGGGCTCAACTGTGGTTGCAGGTTGAGGACTACCTGTACTTATCCTGGGGGGGGGGTCACCTGTTCCCCTTTTGCGACATTCCGACAAGCAGAGTCAGAGGGAGGACCAAACCACCGTGGGAGTCCAGGTGGCGACTGCGATGGGTCAGTTTGGACAAGATCGCCCCAGAGGGTCAAACTGTGGTAGGGTCCAAACTTTCTCATTTGGGGCCAAGTTTCCAATTTAACAGAAGGAAAATTCAAAGCCTGCCTCTTATTAAGGATCGCCTAATTCTGTTTTTATCCACTTTTTGGAGCTGGAAATTTTGTGGTCCCAGAATATAATGTATTTTGCACAAGCAGGTGATACGGTAGATAGATAAGATAGATTAGATAGATTAGATTGATTAGATTGATTAGATAGATAGATAGACAGACAGACAGACAAATGGATGATAGACAGATAGAGATAGATAGATGATAGATAATGATAGAGATAGATAGATAGATAGATAGATAGATAGATAGATAGATAGATAGACAGACAGACACAGACAAATGATGGATGGATGATGATAGATAGAGATAGATAGACTGACAGACAGATAAATGATGGATGGATGATAATGATGATTAGATAGATAGACAGACAAACAGACAAATGGATAATGATAGATAGATATAAATGATAGATAATGATAGAGATAGATAGACAAATGATGGATGGGTGATGATGATAGATATATAGATAGATAGATATAGATAGATAGATAGATAGATAGATAGATAGATAGATAGATAGATAGATAGACAGACACAGACAAATGATGGATGGATGATGATAGATAGAGATAGATAGACTGACAGACAGATAAATGATGGATGGATGATAATGATGATTAGATAGATAGATAGATAGATAGACAAACAGACAAATGGATAATGATAGATAGATATAAATGATAGATAATGATAGAGATAGATAGACAAATGATGGATGGGTGATGATGATAGATATATAGATAGATATAGATAGATAGATAGATAGATAGATAGATAGATAGATAGATAGATAGATAGATAGATAGAATACATACATACATATGTGGGAGATGAAAATATAACCCCCTCTTCATATAATAAGATAGGGCTGGAACAAACCTGAACTAGGCCCTCACTGTAGTGATTTAAAGCTTTAACTTGAACTTTATGTTGTTTTGCAATAGGAACGTATTATTTGTAATCTGCTCAGCTTTGTGCAATGTGAAATTGCGAAGTAGATAGGTCTATGTATGTTTGTAACAGTAAGAAAAAGGGAACTGAAAGTAGTTGATGGATGTGGGTTCCAATGTACACAGGTATATGTGGAAAGTTATGTTCAGCAGGAGGTCAGCAAAAAGTCAGCAGAAGTCAGTGGACCATCTGACTACAGAACAAGAAAGGGTATAAAGAGTTGGGCTTTGCCATGACTGATTTGCCATTGGCCTATAGCTGTCCTATTGGAGTTTGTTATACCATATGGTCCTCATTGCAATGTAAGTGATGCTGTGTTATTATGCTATGTTCCAAATTATTAGCAAAATAAACCTCTGAATCTTAAAGTAAGAATTATTGTTTCGTGCTGCTGACTTTTGTCTTTTTCACTGGGTTTTTCCACAACAGATAAATAGCTCAATGATAGATAGATAGATAGATAGATAGATAGATAGATAGGTAGGTAGATAGATAGATAGATAATAATAGCTTAATGATAGATAATGATAGATGATGATAGATGATAGGTAATAGCTCGATGATAGATAATAGCTCAATGATAATGATAATTATAGATAATGATAGATAGATGATAAATAGATGATAGATAATAGCTCAATGATAGATAGATAGATAGATAGATAGATAGATAGATAGATAGATAGATAGATAGATAGATAGATAGATAGGACAAATGAGATGGATAGATGAATGACAGACAGAAAGATGAGATGTATGTGACAGACAGATGGACAGATGATAGACAAATGATGGATAGATGAATGAGACAGACAGACAGGAGAGATCAGTGGTGTCAAACTCGCAATGTCACACAACGTGTCGCAATGTATTGCGACTTTTTTCCCCATTGCCGGCAATGGGGTGGGCGCGGTTTTGGCATGACGCATCTGGCCCACGGACCGGCAGTTTGACAACCCTGCGATAGATGATAGCAATAGATCATAGACAGATGACATATACATGATAGATGAGAGAAAGACACAGACACAGACACACACAGAGACACAGAGCGAGCGAGAGTAATCCAAAAATCTTGGTTCCTTTGTTCCGGCTCTCTATTCTGGATGGTGGAAATCTAGCAGTTCTTTTAAACCAGGGTAGGCAACCTTGGCTCTTTTATGACTGGTGGACTTCAACTCCCAGAATTCCTGAGCCAGCCATGCTGAGGGGAAAGGGAGAGGTTTCCAAGCTGAGCCAGGCTGGCTCAGGAATTCTGGGAGTTGAAGTCCACCAGTCATGAAGGGGGCATAGTTCCCCCATGCTGGCTCAGGAATTCTGGGAGTTGAAGTCCACAAGTCATAAAAGAGCCAAGACTGCCTACCCTGGTTTTAAACCGACCAATTGTCAAAAGGAAGGCACTGCAAGCAAGCAAGTGCAGAGGGGAAGCAAGACGATATTGACGGGGATGTTCAGGAGCCTTTCTTTGCCTCCGCAAAAGGGACTGAAACATTTGTAAGTCCTGAGAAAAGAGGTCACATTTGGAAGCAGCGCCAGGGCAGACGCCTCCCCGATTCGAGAGAGTCTAAAGCAGTGGTTCTCAACCTTTCTAATGCCGCGACCCCATAATACAGTTCCCCATGTTGTGATGACCCCCAACCACTTATACATCACCGGGTGCCAGGGGAGTGGCCAAAGAAAAGGGGAAAAAAATGGCGGACAGCCTTGTTTGGCGACCCCCGTGAAATGGTCGTTCGACCCCAAATGGGGTCCCGACCCACAGGTTGAGAACCACTGGACTAAAGCAACTTGGCCATTCCCAATGAAAGCAGTTTTAGCCTTCCTGTGGAGTTGATCTCCGGGTCTGGTCTGACCTCAAGTCCTCCCACAGTAGCCTTCAAGAGGAGAGTCACAAAGCGGACCTTACCACCCACGTAGGAGTACTTGGATGCCGAGAGGCCTCCGTCCAGCCCTTGAGCCCGACGCAGACCCATCTCCATCAGCTTCTTGTCCGGGCCGGCCACGAGACGGAACCGGGCAGCATTGGTGGCCACCAGACTGCAGAAGAAAAATCCAAACGAAGAAGGTCAGACCTGCCACCGCTTCAACCTCTGGATAAAAACGATCCTTGGCTCCATTTGTTGACAAAGGTTTTATTAGAGGTCAAGTGTATTGCAGCATTGAGTAGCCAGGACTGAGAATCGCCCGTCAAAATCCCCAAGTTTTTTTTTTTAAAGTTTTATTAGATTTTATAGGATTAGGGATAAAATGGGATCAGGGTTGGGGTTATTCCCCCAATAACATTTTCAGTTATTTCAGTTACCTTTAAAGCCCTTCATGGCATAGGGCCAGGTTACTTACAGACCACATACTGCCGCACAGTTCCCAGAGACCGGTGAGGTCCCATAGATTGGGCCTCCTTCAGGTCCCGTCGGCCAGACAATGTCGGCTGGCGGGCCCTCGGGGAAGGGCCTTTTCTGTGGTGGCTCCGACCTGGTGGAATCAACTTCCCCCCGAGGTTCGAACTACTCCCACCTTGCCGGCCTTTAAGAAAGCCGTTAAAACTCTCCTGTTCCGGCAGGCCTGGGGCTGATGTCCCCGGGGGGGGGGCAGGACATGATCGGACTTGCGGTATGATTGAATTATTTTATTGTTTTATTCTCGATGATTGTTTTAATTTTGTACGCCGCCCTGAGTCCTTTGGGATTGGGCGGCATATAAATCAATTAAATAAATAAACAGGATTAGGGATAAAATGGGATCAGGGTTGGGGTTATCCCCCAATAACATTTTCAGTTATTTAGCAAACAGGATATTGTCTGAGTACATATATTTAGATAGCAATAATTAATATAATAATAAATAGCAATAGTAAATACGATTATCATAAGCAGTATTAATCAATCCATAACATCCTTCTTACTAATATGTATTCAGAATTACATATCTCCTTCCTTTCTCTCTAATTCGTTTTTCTAGCCATTGATAAAAGTTGTCCCACGTTCTAAAGTAAACTGAGTCATCTTTCTCTTTATAATCTCTAAAGTCGATCTATCCATTTCTGCACATTCTAGAATTTTCTTGATTAACACTTCTTCAGTTGATAAATTTTCATTTTTTCAATACTGGGCAAATACAATTCTGGCTGCTGTTCATACATGTACCGTACTTTCTGGCGTATAAGACGACTTTCGCAAGCGTTAAAATCGGCGCCGAAGTCGGGGGTCGTCTTATACGCCGAGTCGCCTTATACGCCGGAAATAACAGTAGTTTCTGGCGTATAAGACGACTTTCTAGGCATGTGACTTGGCGCCGAAGTCAGGGGTCGTCTTATAAGCCGGGTCGCCTTATACGCCAGAATATACGGTAATATCAAATATCCGCTCTCCTTCTCGTAGTTAGCTCCTACTATTCCTAACAAAAACAATTCTGGTTTAAAATCTATCTGTTTTTTTAGTCATCTTCTCCAACCATACATGTATCTTAATCCAAAACTTTTTTTGCTTTAGTACATGTCCAGCAGATATGATAGCTGGTCTTTGTTTACATTTCCAACAGTTATTTGAAGTATTTTTGAACAGTTTCGCTAATCTCACCGGTGTACATTTCCCATCCTTAACGCCCCCCCCCCCATTGCCCACTCCCTTATAGCCAAGCAAGTTATGTTTTCACAATGATCAGTTCAAGCAGATTGGAAGGTGACTCCGGGCCAAATATCCTTGAAGCATAGCCTGAAGGAGACACAGCAGCTACTTCCGATTTCCCAAGCATTTCCCCCCCTTCATCCACATTCCCCCACCGCATAGCGTAGCTTAAGAGTGGCAGCTAACAGAGAATTAACTAATTACCATGATATTACCTGCTCCTCCACCCGTGACACAGAGCACTAATGCAGTTAAGGGCAGCGCAAGGACTGGCTGCATTTAAATATTTCTTTTAAATGTCTTTCTTTCCTGACGCATGTGAAAATTTGGCACAAAATAATTCACCTCCTCATGTCTCAAAGAGCGTTTGCAGAGCCCAGTGGACTCAGATGGACCAAACTAGCTAACATTTCACCCCCAAAATATCCTGCGGAAATCTATACGTATGGACCCTTTACAATTAAATCTACAACCTCTGTTTTTTATTTATCTGTACATTACATAAAAACTTTTGTTCCTGTCATCTTTAACTGAGTAAAACGGTGCATCGTACGGGAAAATTTTTTTGAACCAAGTATTTCAAATGGGATAGGTTGTAGAATTTGTCCAAAATTTGGGATCCAGGACTTCTGTGGAAATTATTATCTTAATAATAATAAATGCCAAATCCAGTCTGAACATCTGGCTGACTGTGCGATGATCCATAATAATAATAATAATAATAATAATAATAATAATAATAATATAATGATAATGATAATAATAATAGTGAAGTTGGAAGGGAGGTCCAACTGGTCATCTAGTCCAACCCCCTGCTCAGGCAGGAAACCCTGTACCATTTCAGACAAATAGCTGTCTTCACTCAGTAAACCTTGAAATATCAATCTCAGATCCATTTTTGGGGGGGGGGGAATTGTTAAATTTCCCAGGAAAAAATATGCCTAATATTATAATATTGAAAATTTTTTTTTTCAAAATGGGCTGGGGTGATTCATCCACAAGACAGGTCGTTTTTGAACTGGAAAGGTTTAAAATCTAAAATATAAAGTTGGAAGGGACCTTGGAGGTCATCTAGTCCAACCCCCTGCTCAGGCAGGACACCCTATACCATTTCAGACAAATAGCTGTCTTCACTCAGTAAACCTTGAAATATCAATCTCAGATCCATTTGGGGGGCGGGGGGGGGGGGAATTGTTAAATTTCCCAGGAAAAGATATAAGAAAAAAAAAAAAAACGGTTTTCAAAATGGGCTGGGGCAATTTGCCCTCAACACGGGTCGTTTTTGAACTGGAAAAGTTTAAAACCTTAAAATATTCTACCCCTCCCTTTAGATTCCCACCTGCCAAACTTCTATGGCTCCTCCTGCAGACTCACCTGGCGTAGTTCACCAGGCAGAGCAAGGTGGTCTCCATCAGCTGGACCACCAACAAGGGGCCTCTCACCTGCAGTAAAGGCACCTGAACGGACAGAGAAGCGGGACGTGAGAGCAGATCCTTTGCAGCTGCTCAAGGACGGTTACTTGGGCTGCCCAGATCTGAGTCGGGCCTTTGAACCCGGAGGCTCCTCGGGATGAAGCTTAGAACATAACAGTCCTTCCAGCGAAAGTTGGGGCTGGTCAAATTAACAGTCCTTCCTCCCTTCCCTTCCCCTCATCCTCCATCCCTTCTCCTCCTTCCTTCCTTCCTTCCTCCCCTTCCCCTCATCCTCCATCCCTTCTCCTCCTTCCTTCCTTCCTTCCTCCCCTTCCCCTCATCCTCCATCCCTTCTCCTCCTTCCTTCCTTTTGCCACCCTCTCCTTTTTTCCCCACCCTCCCACTTCCTTCCTTCCCATCTCCCCTTCCTTTTCCATGTCCCCTTCTTCCTCCCTCCCTCACTTCCTCCTTCCTTCTTTCCCTCCCCCTTCCTTTTTTCCATGCCTTCTTCTTCTGTCCCTCCCTTCCTTTTCTTCCCTCCCCCTTCCCCTCCTTTTCTCCCTCCCTTTTCTTTCATGCCCCCTTCTTCCTTCTCTCTCAACCTCCCTCCCTTCCTTCTTCTTCCCTTTTCATGCCTTCTTCCTCCTTCCCTTCCTCCTTCCTTCCCTTTTTTTCATGCCCTTCTTCCTGTCCCTCCTTCCTTCCCTCACTCCTGCCATCCTTTTCTCACTTGCCTGCTCGCTCGTTCCCTTTTTCCTTTTCTCATGGCCCCTTCTTCCTCCCTTCCTTCCCTCCCTCTCACCCTCCCCCTTCCTTCCTCTCCTTCTTCCCTTTTCATGCCCTTCTTCCTCCCTTCCTTCCTTCCCTTCCCTCCCCCTCGCCCTTCCTTCCTTCCTTCCACTCCTATTCCTTTTTCACGCCTCCTTCCTCCCCTCCCTCACCCTTCCTTCCTTCTTCTCCCCCTTCTTCCCTTTTTTCCTCTTCATGCCTCCTTCTTCCTCTCTCCCTCTTTCCCTCACATCCATCCACCCATCCTCCCTTCCCTCCGCACTTCCTCCCTTCCCTCCCTCCCTACTCCCCCCCCCAGGTAAAAGGAGTGCCAGGATCCTGTCCTGCTCTTCTCCTGGAACCAACGTGGATTGGTTCCACGCTGCCCTACGTCAGGGGGGACGTGGCCAGACGTCGCACTCAAGACCCTCACCCTGCAGAAGACCACGGAGCCCTCCGGGGCGGAGGAGATGGAGACTTCGGAGGCATCCACCGTGGCCAGGTATTCAAAGAACGCTTCCTCCGTTGTGGCAGGAAGGACGGACTTCAGATACTCAATATCTGGGGAAAAAAGCCAAATAAGCAATCCAAAACACGGGGGACACTTTTTAAGACTGGGAAGAACACACACACAAAAAAACTCACAAAGAAGGGGGGGGAAGCATTCCTTCCAACCACCAGGAATTCACTAAGTCCAGCTGTTACACAAGCCCGCTTTTCTTTCAATATGATGGCCAGTGATTGCTCCTCATAGCCTATTTTCTACAAAATGATGATTAACTGTACCCCTTATTCACTTACAACCATGATGCTCACAAGTTGTAAACCGGGTTCACTGATGCGACCGACCCGATTTGAAGACTCTTTTCTGCAGTAGTCACTAAGTAAACGCTGGGTGGTTTCCTTGCAGACGTTTCATTACCCAACTAGGGAACGTCATCAGTGCTAGAATGGAATGAGGTGTGTGGAGAAGAGGAGGAGGAGAAGGAAGAGGAGGACTGTGGGGGTCCTGGGTGCTCTCTGAGCTTGGTGGTTTCCTTGCAGACATTTCATTACCCAACTAGGGAACATCATCAGTGCTAGTAGGAGTGGGGCATGGGGAAAGGAGGAGGAGGAGGAGGAGGAGGGACATGATAGCAGTGTTCCAATACCTCAAGGGCTGCCCCAAAGAAGAGGGAGTCAAGCTATTATCCAAACCGCCTGAAGGCAGGACAAGAAGCAACAGGTGGAAACTCATCAAGGAGAGAAGCAGCCTGGAACTAAGGAGGAACTTCCTGACAGGGAGAACAATTAACCAGTGGAACCACCTGCCTCCAGAAGCAGTAAATGCTTCAACACTGGAAGAAGAGACTGAACAGGCATTTGTCTGAAATGGTATAGGGTTACCTGCCTGAGCAGGGGGTTGGACTAGATGACCTCCAGAGTCCCTCCCAACTTTATTATTATTATTATTATTAAGGATTTGGGGCCCTGACATGTCCACACAAGACTCCCTCTTGCAACATCTCCGGGCAAGCTGAGATCCAGCTGTTGGGCAGAGAGCAGGTGTGGTTATATCACAGTTTGTGAATTACACAGTTTGATAGCAGTGTTCCAGTATTGGGGGGGCTGCCACAAAGAAGAGGGGGTATCCACCTATTCTCCAAAGCACCTGAGGGCAGGACAAGAAGCAACAGATGGAAACTAATCAAGGAGAGAAGCAACCTGGAATTAAGGAGAAACTTCCTAACAATGAGGACAATTCACCAGTGGAACTATCTGCCTCCAGAAGCGTTGAATGCTCCAACACTGGGAGTTTTTAAGAAGAGATTGAACAACCATTTGCCTGAAATGGTATAGGGTCTCCTGCTTGAGCAGGGGGCTGGACTAGATTAGAAGACCCCCAGGGTACCTTCCAAGTCTGTCACTCTGCAAGGGTCTCCTGCTTGAGCAGGGGGCTGGACTAGAGGACCTCCATGGTCCCTTCCAGCTCTGACATCTTGTGGAAACTGATGTCCACTGAAAGAAGTAGAATGGCTTCAGAGTCCCGCTCTCCTCTGAAGAGTCAGAATTTGGACTTCTCACCTCCAGGTGGATTCGGTTAATACAGTGATTCTCAACCTTTTTAATGCCACGACCCCCAACCGGTCGTAAGTCGAGGACTACTCAACCGGTCGTAAGTCGAGGACTACTCAACGGGTGCAGCACCGTTTGCAGAATGGGACTTTTGGCTGGCTCAGCAGGGCAGAGACAGCCTGGACAATTCCTATTGGCTTTCAAAAGCCAAGAGAATAAAAGGGAGTAGCACAGCTAAGGAAAAGGGGGAAAAAAATGGCGGACTGCGTTGTTTGCCGACCCCCGTGAAATGGTCGTTCGACCCCAAATGGGGTCCCGACCCACAGGTTGAGAACCACTGGGTTAATAGCAGTTGGATCAGGAAATCCATAATCCACAGAGTTGAGCTTGCCCTCCCAGTTTGGCTGCAGGTCAGCAACCATCTGCCAGGGATGCTTGACGGAGATTTCTGCCCAAAACAGGCGATTGGCCCCTTCCTATCTCCCTTAAACCCAACTAGGCAGAAACGCCACACTCACAACCGGCAGAAATCTGCCCACATCCGATTCACCAGCCGTGGCTGAATAGCCAGTGCCGGATCTCAAGTTCCAAAGCCTGAATAAAATCGGGATGAAATAGAGGAGAGTTGAAAAGAATAAATATGAGCAGGCTTTTTTAAAAAACAGCCACGGAAGCGGGCGGGCAGGGAAACAGGTTAGAATCTGCACAAAGTGTTCCTTGATTGGTTTCCAAGTCCATTGATGTTGTAAGCCGTCCGGAGTCGTTGGATTAAACGGGGTGGGAAGCAACAGATATTTCATAAGACAGAAACAAACAATAAATTAAAAAAGAATCGGAGAAACCAAAGTCAGAGAAGCATCCGGAGACATGAAAAAATGGGAAGAAAATTGGAGAAAAAAAAAAAAAAGCCAGTTGCAGGATCCTAAAATTTGACGGGGGGGACGGCAAACCGCTCCATTAAAACAAATTTTTTTTTGGGGGGGTGGGCTTTTAGGAACTTAAGGCCAATGTCCTTTTCTGGTGAACGTTCTTATCGCTTTTAATTTCCATCTGGTGTGTATGCAGCACCATCCTAAACACAGAGTAATAGGATTGGACGGGACCTTGGAGGTCTTCTAGTCCAACCCCCTGTCCATTGTAGGAGATCCTATACTATTCTAACCTGTTCTTTGGCCTGGATGGGAAAGGTACACAGGATCACAGAAAAAAAAAAAAATAACAGAACAGAATAACAGAGTCGGAAGGGACCTTGGAGGTCTTCTAGTCCAACCCCCTGCTCAGGCCCTATACCATTTCAGACAAACCCCCAGTGATGGAGCCCTCACAACTTCTTGTGGCAAGCTGTTCCACTAGTTCAGCAGTTCTCAACCTGTGGGTCGGGACCCCATTTGGGGTCGAACGACTATTTCACGGGGGTCGCCAAACAACGCAGTCCGCCATTTTTTTCCCCCTTTTCCTTGGCTGTGCTCCTCCCTTTTATTCTATTGGCTTTTGAAAGCCAATAGAATAGACTCTCTTGAATAGACTCTAATTCTATTGGCTTTCAAAAGCCAATAGGAATTGTCCAGGCTGTCTCTGCCCTGCTGAGCCCGCCAAAAGTCCCATTCTGCAAACGGTGCTGCACCAGTTGAGTAGTCCTCGACTTATGACAGGTTGGGGGTCGCAGCATTAAAAAGGTTGAGAACCACTGCTCTAGTTAATTGTTCTCACTGTCAGGAAGTTTCTCCTTAGTTCTAGGTTGCTTCTCTCCTTGATGAGTTTCCATCCGTTGCTTCTTGTCCTGCCTTCCGGCGCTTTGGAGAAGAGGTGGACCCCCCCACACACCACTCTTCTGGCAGCGCCTCAAAGACTCTATATAAAGGTGAAAGGTTATTTTCTGACTTTTTAGAACTTGCACAGGCAAGGAAGCTAGAGGAATGTATTTTCTCTTTTTATTTCATTTTTCCTTGAAGGTGCCCTGTAATTACCAGGGACACTGAACAGGTTCTCCCAAGAAATTCCTGAGGTGGGGGTGTGGGTAGTGGGACAAGCATACAGAAATCAAAAGGCACAGCTGGGCAGGTTGTGCTGTGCGGTAGAGAAGAACGGCTGAGTTCTGCAGCAATAATCCAAAGTACTAGGACTAGCAGTAGCAGTAGTAATAATATTGAGAATTCAAACAGACAAGCACCTGCCACATAACACCCCAGACTTAACAATTGTCGATAAGAAAGACAAAAAAGTCTGGATAGTGGACGTGGCAGTGCCTGGAGACAGCAGAATAGAAGAGAAAGAACTGGAGAAGATAACAAAATACAAAGACCTACAAATAGAAATAGAAAGAATGTGGCAAAAGCAAGCAAGGGTAGTACCAATAGTAATAGGCTCCTTGGGTGCAATCCCAAAACAACTGGAGCACCACTTGAACACCATTGGCATTGACAAATTCGCTATTAGTCAATTGCAAAAGGCGGCCTTATTAGGAACTGCTTCCATCCCGCGACGATATCTGTAATACCATCAAACATCCACATCTGCCTATCCCAGGTCCTGGGTAAGGACTCGATAGATAGACAAAAACGCCAAATCCAGTCTGAACATCTGGCTGACTGTGCAATGATCCGTAATAATAATAATAATAATAATAATAATAATAATAATAATAATAATAATAGAAGAAGGAAGAAGAAGAAGAAGAAGAAGAAGAAGAAGAAGAAGAAGAAGAAGGAGAAGGAGAAGGAGAAGGAGAAGGAGAAGAAGAAGAAACGCAAAGCTCTAAAGCTACCGCTTGAAAACTACAACTGCACAACCGAGGCAGGGCCCCAAGTGGAAAAAAATCAAACAAAATTTAGCCTGGCATAGAGCCATGTGAGAGAGAAAAAACCACAAGCTTTTTTTTCTGGAAACACAAGTTTCAGCTTTTTTCAATCCAGTTGGTGCTCCCTTGCGCACAATTCAACTATGTGAGAAAACATATTTACTACAGCAATTTGCATGCAATCTAATCATCCCTCTTCTGAAGACCTAATAATAATAATAATAATAATAATAATAATAATAATAAAAAGCTGGAAGGGACCTTGGAGGTCATCTAGTCCAACCCCTGCTCAGGCAGGAAACTCTACACCAGTGATGGCGAACCTTTTAGAGACCGAGTACCCAAACTGCAACCCAAAACCCACTTATGCATCATCGGGTGCCGGGTGGGTGTGGCCCATTGGGTGGGTGTGGCCCATTGGGTGGGCGTGGCTGCGGTGGTAACGGCAGACTGGGTGGGACTAAAAAGTTCAATCAAGCAATTCCAACTTTGCAAGATCTTTTTTTTTGAAATTGACTGATTGAACCTTTTTATTTTTTTGTACACAGCGCGGAGGCCTAAAGCGAAAAGGTTTTATAAAACCCAGCTGAAGGTCTAGGACTGGGGCGATGGCATGCGTGCCCAAAGAGAGAGCTGAGTGCCGCCTCTTGGCACCCATGCTATAGATTCGCCACCACGGTCTATACCATTTCAGACAAATGGCTGTCCAGTCTCTTCTTAGAAACTTCCAGTGTTGGAGCCTTCACCGCTTCTGGAGGAAGGTTGTTCCCCTGGTTAATTGTTCTAACTGTCAGGAAGTTTCTCCTTAGTTCTAGGTTGCTTCTCTCCTTGATCAGTTTCCATCCGTTGCTTCTTGTCCTGCCTTCAGGGGCTTTGGAGAATAGCTTGACTCCCTCTTCTTTGGGGCAGCCCCTGAGATATTGGAAGACTGCTATCATGTCATCTCTAGTCTTTCTCTTCATTAAACTGGATATCCCCAATTCCAGCAACCACAGACATTAAGTGAGTCCCTGCAGTTGTTAAGTAAATAACCTGGTTGTTAAGTTGAATCCAGCTTCCCTTATTGGCTTGCAAAAGGGGATCACATGACCCCCCCCTTGAGACACTGCAACCCTTGTTAAGTACTTGCCAGTTGCCAAGGGTCGCAATTTTGATCGCACGGGAGACGGTACGACGGTCGGTAAGTCTGAAAAAAGTCACTTTTTCCATTGATGTCGCAACTTCAGTCCCTTCAAACGGTCTGAAGGTTTGAAGATCTGGGGGCTGGCTGGGTCACCCCCATGTCAGATCCCAGCCCTCAGGAATCTGGGGGCCCATGGTGCTCAGCGTGAGAAGCAGGTCTTAAGCCCGTGCAAAAAGACCGTGTTCCATCTGTGTTGGCACATGTGAGTCCGTGTGAATTCAGGCTGGAGATTAAGGCATTCGAAGCTAATGTCGAATGGTCACTAAATGAACGGTTAAGCTGAGGACTAGCCGCGCAACTAAATAAATAAATATTACAAATAAATATGCAGGAGCCCCAGACGAAGGCTGGATGGGAAAAGATGGGTCGTCAGCTGGCGGGATAAAGTTCCATGGGGCTTTTTTTTTTTTGCCCCAACTATGCGGTTTGCGCAAAACGCTGCTGAAAAATGTTGCAAGCGTGCATGCCCCGTTTGGATCCTCTCCAAACTCCGATTCAGCCAGGCTGCCGCTCCTCCTCCTGCTCCAAAGCCACAAGCCTTGATCCAACCTGAGGCGTCGTTGTTTCAAAGAGCCGAAGTGTGCAAAGAGGCCCCGGTTTGGATAATAAGGGGAAACTGAGGCAGGCAGCCTCTTGAGGTTTTGCACACACCTGTCAGCGCCAATCTGGGAATCACCAGGGATCACCTCATCAGCTCCTCTGCCGCTTTCAGACACATCGCTCTCCAGGCCTGCCCGTCTTCCTCCCCGGAGCACCGCCGGCCCCCCAACATCTGGACTGGCAGCTGGCCCTGGCCTGCCCCATGGAAGACAGCTCCAATTCCCACGTGTGTGCGTGTGCATGTGTATGTGTGTGTGACCCCTGGCCTGCCCCATTGAAGGCAACTCCAATTCCCACGTGCTACCAAGTTCACCTCCTGCCCCAAAGCAGCAACTGTGTGTGTGTGTGTGGTATATATGTGTTTGTGTGTGTGCATGTGTGGCACCATGGCTTGCCCCATTGAAGGCAGCTCCAATTCCTGTGTGTGTGTGTGTGTGTGTGGCCTGCCCCACTGAAGGCAGCTCCAATTCCTGTGTGTGTGTCTGTGTGTGTGTGTGGCCCCTGGCCTGCCCATTGAAAGCAACTCCAATTCCCACATGCTACCAGGTTCACCTCCTGCCCCAAAGCAGCAACTCTGTGTGTGGTATGTGTGTGTGTGGGGGGACACCATGGCTTGCTCCATTGAAGGCAGCTCCAATTCCTCTGTGTGTGTGTGTGTGTGTGTGTGTGTGTGTGTGTGTGTGTGTGTGTGTGTGTCTGGCCTGCCCCACTGAAGGCAGCTCCAATTCCTGTTTGTGTGTGTGTGTGTGTGTGTGTGTGTGTGTGTGTGTGTGTGTCTGGCCTGCCCCACTGAAGGCAGTTCCAATTCGTGTGTGTCCCTGGCATGCCCCATTGAAGGTAGCTCCAATTCCTGTGCGGGTCTGTGTCTGTTTGCGTGTGTGTGTCTGTGTCTGGCCTGCCCCATTGAAGGCAGCTCCAATTCCTCTGTGTGTGTGTGTGTGTGTGTGTCCCTGGCCTGCCCCCTTGAAAGCAGCTCTCTTCATCTCCGGCCAGGGAGACGGGCCTGCTGGCTCGGGGTTCGGAGCGGACTCATCCTTGGGATGGGAGACCACCAGGAAATCCCCACCGCGAGCCGGGCAAGCCCCCAAAGGCCCCCTGGGCCACCCGCAGCCGGGAAAGGCGCACGTGGGTTGGGGATTCCAGGGAATCCCCTTGGGAAAGCCGGCATCCTTGGCCACCCCCGAGGCTCAGCCCGCCCAGCCTCTGCCCTCCCCCTCCCCACCCACTCACCCACCCACATGGCCCGGCCGCCGCCTTCCCCAAGCGGGCGCCCGCGGGCGCGCCTCTGCAGCCGCCTCGGGGGACTCACTCACTCACCTGCCGGGCTGAATCGGAAGGCGCGCAGGAAGGCCAGGCAGTCGCCCAGGCCGGCGCCCAGGGCGAAGGAGCCCTGGAAGGGGCAGCGGCGGAAGAAGAGCTCGAAGGCGGCCGGCTGGCGGTGCCGCCCGGCCCGCCAGTAGCCGTAGGCCATGGTGAACTGGTAGAGGTCGGTCAGCAGCGCCAGCGAGCCCCGCGGAGCCTCCATGACCGGCTCGCCCGACCGCGCCGCTCGCTCTGAGCCCGGCCGCCGCTGCACGCGGGGACCCAGGCCGGGAAGCCCCGCCCCTCCCCGACGCCCCGCCCCTCCGCGCCTGCCCGCAGGAGGGGAAACCCCGCCTCCCTGCCTTCACTTGGAGACCGGGCTTGGAGCCTTTGCTGATCCGGGACTGTCAGCCAGGCGCCCGCGGGCGATCCCAGCTCGGCCCGGGAACGTCTAGGGCAGGGCTCTTCCACCTTGGCCCTTTGATGACTTGGGGACTTCAACTCCCAGAATTCCTCAGCCAGGCACGCTGGCTGAGGAATTCTGGGAGTTGAAGTCCCCAAGTCATCAAAGGGCCAAGGTGGAAGACCCCTGTCTTCAAAACATCCTGGCTGAGGAATTCTGGGAATTGAAGTCCACAAGTCACAAACGGGCCAGGTTTGAAGACCCATATCTTAAAACATCCTGGCTGAGGAATTCTGGAAGTCCCCAAGTCATCAAAGGGCCAAGGTGGAAGACCCCTGTCTTCAAACATCCTGGCTGAGGAATTCTGGGAATTGAAGTCCACAAGTCACAAACGGGCCAGGTTTGAAGACCCATATCTTAAAGCATCCTGGCTGAGGAATTCTGGGAGTTGAAGTCCCCAAGTCATCAAAGGGCCAAGGTGGAAGACCCATATCTTTAAGCATCCTGGCTGAGGAATTCTAGGAGTTGAAGTCCACTCCACTTAAAGTTTATATCATAGCATAGCTGGCTGAGGAATTCTGGGAGTTGAAGTCCCCAAATCATCAAAAGGCCAAGTTTGAAGACTCCTGTCTGGGAGTTGAAGTCCACGAGTCATGAAAGAGCCAAGATTGCCTACCCCTGACCTAGTGGCTCCCCAGGTGCTGATCCTGGATGGGGGTGGGGGTTGTCAAGCTCCTTCTGTTGCCCATCAGCTGCCTTCAGGGGTTCTTAATTCCTTTTTTAAATATACTGTACTTTCATTTTTAATTTGCAAGCCCTCCTGAGTGGCTGTGGAATTGGCCAGCTGTTTTTTTTGGGGGGGGGGGAGGCACTCTGAAGCCAGACTTTTCGATAACTTTTTAACGTTGAATCTTAACTATCCTTACCTCTAGTTTCCGTTTTTGTATTATAATTATTTTACATTTTATTTGTACATCGTCCAGAATCCCTTTGTGAGGGAGATGGGACATTTCTAAAAGAGGTATTGATTTATGATCAGACTAAGACAGATAAGATTGGAAATAGAAATCATAAATAGCACAAAGCAGAATGAACGGAAATAATAAGTCAGCTCTACATGATTTTGTACTTAAACCATAGTATTTAGGGGCAGATCGTCTACTTTTTAGGGGTTTTTTTTGATTACCTGTTCAGTCTAATTGTTATCTCATTCCTCTTGTGATTACCTTTTGGGCTTGGTGGCCTAGTATGGGGGGCGGGGGGGGGGAAGAGAAGGATTGTTCCGTGTGAATGGTAGGCACTCAACACAACATCTGCACAAGGACAAGCCACTCACACAAAATGGAGCTTCACACACAAGCACATACACACTCCGCCATTGGTGCAGCCCAGTACAGCAGGGGTCCCCAACCGGTACAGACTGGTACCAGGCCGCGACATGCCAGCAACCGGTCTGCACAAACAAGCAAAGCCCCATCAGCGGGATGCAGGCAGCACACAAAACCATGCACACTCCGGTCCGTGGAAAACCCTCTCTCCACAGAACCGGTGGTACACTATTGGCCTGCAGCCCGTAGATTGGGGACCCCTGCTTTATGTGGGGGCATTATTACGTGGGCATTTCCTGGGGTGTGGACTTCAACTCCCAGAATTCCACAGCCAGCATGACCACGGATGAGAGCTGAAGTCCACCCTCCAGGAAATGCCCAGGGGTGGGAATCACTGCTCTGTAATGGGGAAGAAAATTCTCTTTTTAGTGAGATAAAAGCGCAGCCACAATGTCTGTGCCTTTTTACAACCAGAAATCCTAGTAGGAAAATCCACCACAGCTAAGTTCTCCACTTACAACCATTCATTTAGGGAGGGTTTGAAGTGAGAAAGCACTGGGAGGGGGAGGAAAAGTGATTTAAAACCATTTTCCACCCTTAACGACCGTTGCAGCCTCCCCTTGATCATGTGATCAAAATCCACACACTTGGCAACTGACTCATATTTATGACAGCCGCCATGTCCCAGGGTGTGTGTGTGTCGTGTGTGATTCCCCATTTGCGGTCTTCCGACAAGCAAAAGTCAATGGGGAAGCCAGACAATCATATTACTAACTTAACCACCGTGTTTCACTTAACAAACGGTGGCAAGGGAAGACATAAAATGGGGCAAAACTCACTTAACAAGTGTCTTATTTTTCACACAGGAAATTTGGGCTGTTGCGGTCGTTTAAGTCAAAGACCATCTGGACTTAATTTCTCTCTCAACTCCTTTTTCAGGGACAAGGTTGGGTGTCAAGGCATTGATTTAACAGCTAAGCAGCTTGTGTAATGTAAGATGTTAAGATGTAATGTAATGATGGGAATAACTCAGCAGGGTCTGTGTCTCTTGAAGGGCCATCAGGGTCTGTGTCCCTTTAGGAGCCATTGTATAAAGGGAAGGCTCTGCTGATGTGTTCTCTCTCTTCCGTTTCCTGCTATAACTGTGGTTTGTTGGATCCTGCTGTACTAGTGCGTGTATGTATTTTGTTCCTGGTGTATGCTATTGTAAATAGTGTAAGATAAACCACGATTTGATACAAACCACTTTTTACTGTGTTTACCCGAGTTATCTCAGTGCAATAAGACTGCGCACACTCTGACAGTGGGTCTTTTCTCCTACGGGGGAGCAACGGAGCAATTTAAACACGGCGTCCAAAATGAGTGACCTCCGGAAGCAATAATTTACATCCCAGGTGCCGCTGATGTGGCTTCCTGCAGCTGAAACGTCAAAATACCGGATTTCTTAGGCCACAGTGAAAGAGAAGCTCCCGGCATTGCTCTCCAACTCTTAACCATTTATTAGCTTTAGAAAGGGTAAAAGGTCTGCCGTTAGATCTTGTTGAAAGCAGCTATGTCAACACTCTGCACCTGGAAGACAAAAATAAAATAAAAAATAATAAAAGCCGTGAGACAGATTGGGTGGGGAGACCTACCGATTCCCAGGCCTGGCTCTGTCATTTCATCCAGGCATCGGGAAGTTTGTGTCAAAGGGACTTGGGAAATGGATGCCTAAAAGGGACTTTAACCAGGATCTGCAAGGTCAAAACACTGCACATTTTGAGATTTTTCTTTCCCACATTCTCATGCTCCATTTTCTTGATCCTTTGGAAAACAGTTTGTCTGGAATGGTATAAAGCTCTCCTGCTTGCACAGGGGGTTGGACTAGAAGACCTCCAGGGTCCCTTCTGACTGTTATTCTACGATTCTGCAAGGGTCTTCTGCTTGAGCAGGGGGTTGGACTAGAACAGGGCTTTTCAACCAGTGGTACGGGTACCACCTGTGGTACATGGGCACCTGGCAGGTAGTACGCGACCATCCTAGAAAAGTAGCATGGGAGGGGAATCAGCCGAACCGGTGGTAGCACTGCACAAGCCTGAGCAAGAGATGGCTGGAGCTGCAGGGTTGCCAGGGCTCAGTGGAAGCGCCAGGATCACACTTTCCAGCTGATCGGCGCTTCTTCAGAGCTATCAGGGCAGAGCGGAAGCACCAGGATCAGCGCCAGGCTCCAGCTGGAGCTCGGCGCTGATCTTGGCGCTTCTACTGAGCCCAGAAGAAACGCCGATCAGCTGGAATGTTGCAGCATCTCCAGGGTCTTGTGATTTACATTCAGATGCTTGGCAACTGATTCATATTTATGACGGTCACAGTGTCCCACGGTCATGTGAAGTGACCAAAACCTGCTGCAACCACCCAGCAGACGGGGGGGGGGGAATAAAAACCAAACACCCCCACCCCACGTCCGCTGCCAATCCTCAAAAGAAATGCTCACAACAATGGAAACCTCAGACAGGAGGAAGAGCGCGGCCGGGCGGGCAGGCAGGTGTCTTGCTCGGTGGTGGCTTGGGGGGCACTTTTTTCAGTGCCATTGTAACTTTGAACAGTCACTAAGCGAAAGGTTGTAAGTTGAGGACTACCTGTACTTTATCACTTTTTTCCTTTTTTTTTGGTCATCAAGTTTTTGACCCCTTGCTAGGCGACTGGTGGTCCTCGGATGTTGCCATATCCCAAAAGTGGTACAATGGGTGAAAAGGTTGAAAAGCCCTGGACTAGATGACCTCCAAGGTCCCTTCCAGCTCTCTTAATCTGTAAGGGTTTCCTGTACGAGCAGGGGGTTGGACTAGATGACCTCCAAGGTCCCTCCCAGCTCTCATCATTCTGTTGTTTCCATGAATGGCAAAAGGGACAGATGCGCAGACCTTCCCAGCCTTGAATGCTAAGGTTAAACATGTTCTGATTTTCCTCTTCCTGGAAATCAGCTCGTGAGTTTCGCGTTCCTTTGCCTTTAATCCCCTCCCCACCCCTTTGTCTTCTGTCAGGGTCTCCTGCTTGAGCAGGGGGTTGGACTAGAGGACCTCGGCGGTCCCTTCCAACTCTTGTTATTCCAGTATCCTTATCTTTACTAAGCAGAACGAGCAGTGTAAGAACGACTGACTTCTGATTCCGTTCTCCATTCCTGAAATGTCACCAGGCCTAAATGAAATATTAACCGTGGTTTAATGCTACTGAAAATCCATGAAGCATTACTGGAGGACTTCATCCTCCAGGGCACCGGGGGGGGGGGAGAGAGGGATTATCTGGGGCAAAACTAAGACGCTTTGACTTTCTGCCTACCCAAACCTTCATTTTGACGGAAGAAATTACTCGGGCGAGTAACAAAATGTCTCCAGTTTTAATCAACTTTTCTCCAGTTGGCAGGATTTTAATCTTGTAAAGATACTTTTGGCCCGGTGGACTGAATCTTCATTTGCATCTTCAAAATTAAAAGCAAGCCACGCAAGCCAGAGAGAGACAAGAGCAACTGGGCCAGTTGTGACCCAGGGGCCGTAAAATGCCCAGGTCGGTGATAGTGGCAACATGGCTGCTGTCCTAAGGGGGAAAAAGATTACTGACCTCCGATCTACATATTATCAGAGGTAACTTGAGAGAACTGCAAGGGAATGTTAAGCGTAAGCCCTCTAACTCCAGTTATTCCCAGATTTAATAATACTACTAATAATGATGATGTTGGAAGGTACCTTGGAGGTAGTAGTAATAGTAATAGTAGTAAAGTTGGAAGGGACCTTGGAGGTCATCTAGTCCAACCCCCTGCTCGGGCAGGAAACCCTAAACCATTTCAGACAAATGGCTGTCCAGTCTCTTCTTAAAAACTTCCAGTGTTGGAGCATTTACTGCTTCTGGAGGCAAGCTGTTCCAATGATTAATTGTTCTCACTGTCAGGAAGTTTATCCTTAGTTCTAGGTTGCTTCTCTCCTTGATTAGTTTCCACCCGTTGCTTCTTGTCCTGCCTTCAGGTGCTTTGGAAAATAGCTTAATTCCCTCTTCTTTATGGCAGCCTCTGAGATATTGGAATACTGCTATCATGTCCCCCCTTGTCCTTCTCTTCATTAAACTAGACATACCCAATTCTAGCAACCGTTCCTTATATGTTTTAGCCTCCAGTCCCCTAATCATCTTTGTTGCTCTTCTCTGTACTCTTTCTAGAGTCTCAACATCTTTTTTACATCATGGTGACCAAAACTGGATGCAGTATTCCAAGTGTGGCCTTACCAAAGCATTGAAGAGTGGTATTAATACTTCACGTGATCTTGATTCTATCCCTCTGTTAATGCAGCCTAGCACTGTGTTGGCCTTTTTGGCAGCTGCAGCACACTGCTGGATCATATTTAAGTGATTGTCTACTAGGACTCCGAGGTCCCTCTCACAGTTACTACTATTGAGCATGGTCCCACCTATGCTGTACTTGTGCATTTGGTTTTTCTTGCCTAAATGTAGAACCTTGCTTTTTTCACCATTGAATTTCATTTTGTTAGTTAGTGCCCAGTGTTCAAGTCTTTGGAGAATAGCTTGACTCCCTCTTCTTTGGGGCAGCCCCTGAGAGATTGGAAGACTGCTATCCTGTCCCTCGCCCCCCGTCCTTGTCTTCGTTAAACTAGATCAGGGGTAGGCAACCTTGGCTCTTTTAAGACTCGTGGACTTCAACTCCCAGAATTCCTGAGCCAGCCTGGCTCAGCTTGGAAACCTCTCCCTTTCCCCTCAGCCTGGCTGGCTCAGGAATTCTGGGAGTTGAAGTCCACGAGTCATAAAAGAGCCAAGGTTGCCTACCTCTGGACTAGACATACCCAATTCCAGCAACCGTTCCTTATATGTTTTAGCCTCCAGTCCCCTAATCATCTTTGTTGCTCTTCTCTGTACTCTTTCTAGAGTCTCAACATCTTTTTTACATCATGGTGACCAAAACTGGATGCCGCATTCCAAGTGTGGCCTTACCAAGGCATTGTAAAGTGGTATTAATACTTCACGTGATCATGATTCTATCCCTCTGTTAATGCAGCCCAGCACTGTGTTGGCTTTTTTGGCAGCTGCAGCACACGGCTGGCTCCTATTTAAGGGATTTGATTTATAACCTGATTTATAACTCGAGGCTTTTCACCAGTGTTGGCAGAACTTCAAGGGGGCCCGCCCAGCGTCGGTCACCCCAGAAAACTTACATAATCTTCAAATTTGGTAATCTCCTCTTCCAGGATATCTGTTCCGACTTTGTCATCCTCCACCACACACTGGATCTGGAGTTTCTTGATGCCGTAGCCCACCGGGACCAGCTTGGAGGCGCCCCAGACGAGGCCATCCATCTGAACAGACCGGACACATTCCTCCATTTTGGCCATGTCTGTTTCGTCGTCCCACTGGAAATGAGGAGGGGGGGAGAAGAAGAGAGTGAGAAAGATGGACCTCAAACTCACAGCCAGCAAAGGGGACAAAGCAATGCAGCTTTGTATGCAGAAATAAAAACTAACTAACTAAATAAAAACTAACCCACAAAACTGAGAAAAGAATGGCTTCTCCAAAGGATATTAATTGTCTAACCCAGCACCAATTTAATAATTGCTCAAAATTACAGTCCTCTTTCAGGCACAACAAACCAAGAGACAGGATAGGGTTCAAAAGCAACTGTGGATTTATTGATTCCGTGAAGTCTATATAAGAATCTTGCTCTTTTCCCCTTTTCTTTACTGTTTTTACCTATATTAATAAGTAATAGGGAACTGAAAGTAGCTGATGGACACGGGTTCCAATGTACACGAGCACGTGGAAAGTTATGTTCAGCAGAGGGTCAGCAGAAAACCAGCAGAAAGCGGAAGATTGCTAACTATCTGTCTGCGGTTTTAGGATGGGAAAGGGTATAAGACAGTGGTGGCGAACCTATGGCACGCGTGTCAGAGGCGGCACTTAGAGCCCTCTCTGTGGGCACGCGTGCCTTCGCCCCAGCCCTGTCTCCCCCCATGGCCCCCTCCTCACCAGCAGCCCCCCCCCCAGAAAAGAGTCGCCCCCGGGTGCAGCCTGCGCAGAGTAGTGCAGCCAAGGACATGGCAGCCAAGTAGCGGGGAGAAGACTCTGCCCTTGCGCTTCGTCATGAGCAGATGATAATGCAGGGCGTGGGTAGAGGGTGCGGCCACCATGGCACTGCCTAGGTGATCTGATGCAGCGGGCCATGGAGGTGGGTGGCCCTGCAGGCAGGTGGGACAGGGGGTGGCAGGCAGGGTGGGGGCGGGGTGGTTTTTGGGCACTCGGTCTCTAAAAGGTTCGCCATCACTGGTGTAAGAGATTGGGACCGGGGCTGATTGATTTGCCACTGGCCTACAGCTGTCCTTGGTGGACTTGCTATGTCACTGGACCTCACTGCAATGAGTTTTTAACGCAAGTGATCTTTATGCGCCTGTTCCACATTACTGCTGAAATAAATCTCTGAATCTTACAGTAAGAAGTATTGTTTTGTGTTGCTGTCTCTTGTCTTTTTCATTGGGTTTTTCCATGACAAGTGCGATGCCCACATAGTCACCTCACTTGGCCCATCCAAGTGAGGTGATTATGTCACCACGTTGTTTATTGAGCACTTGTTTGGGAAAATGGAAAATCAATAAAATATTCATTTGTATATATATAAAAAAGACTGCAGATGGTTGCCATGAGTGGAGATCGCGATGGCCCCAATTTTGAGCCTCAGTTGCCGTCTCCCTTTATTCAACGCCGTTGTGGTTTCGGACACTCGCTGAACCAACAGTTGTAAGTCAAGGACTGCCTGGGAAATGCTGCGGTTTGTGTTTTTTTAATTAGAAAAGGTGCTCAGAGATTTGGGGGGGGGAGGCTAACATGGCTCCCTCCCTACGGTGACCAGGGCACTGAAGGAGCAAAGACGGAATCTGGATCTTAGTTAAACTGCAAGAGCAAGCAAACATTAAACCTTGTGCGCGAATCCTTTCTAGCAACGTGAATATCTGCAACTGGTGTGTGTGTGTGTGCGCACACATGTAGCCTAGCTCATTTAGTTTGCCATCGCCAAGGAAAGTCAGGCAACTTTCCTTATCAGGCAACCTCAGTCCCACAACCGACACCCAGAAATGTTTATGGAGAGTCTCCGCCATTGTCCCAAAGGTGCTTTTTTCAAGAGGCAACTGTTTTTTTTTTGGAAGACGTTTCACTTCCCATCCAAGAAGCTTCCTCACCTCTGACTGGGTGGCGGGGGGAAACGGAAGGATTTATACTCCTTGCAGAGAGCTGGGTATTTATTTGCCTTCTTTTAGAGAGTCCCTGAGAGTCCCCTCCATCTAGTCAATCTTCAAGTGGCTTCAATGGCCCTCTAAAAGAAGGCAAATGACCGGCTGTCTGCAAGGAGCATAAATCCTTCCCTTCCCCACCATCCGGTCAGAGCTGAAGAAGCTCCTTGGATGAGATGAGCAGCGAAAGGTCATCAAAGAAAAACAAAGAAAGTCCAGTGGCCTCCTGGAAAAAGCATCTTTGGGAGAAGGATGAAAGAGGAAAAGGAAGAGGAGGAGGAAGACAGGAGGGAAAGAAGGAGAAGGATAGGAGAGAGACAGAGAAAGAACAAAAGAAAGAAAGAAAAAAGAAAGAGAAAGAGAGAAAGAAAGAAAGAAAGAAAGAAAGAAAGAAAGAGGAAGGAAGGAAAGAGAAAAAAGAAAGAAAGAAAAAGAAAAGAAGAAAGAAAGAAAGGAGAGAAAGAAGGAATGAAGGAAGGAAAAAAAGAAAGAAAGAAAGAAAGAAAGAAAGAGGAAGGAAGGAAATAGAAGGAAGGAAAGAAAGAAAGAAAGAAAGAAAGAGAGAAAGAAGGAATGAAGGAAGGAAAGAGAAAGATAAGAAAGAAAGAAAAAAAGAAGGAAGGAAGGAAGGAAGGAAGGAAGGAAGGAAGGAAGGAAGGAAGGAAGGAAGGAAGGAAGGAAGGAAAGAAAGAAAGAAAGAAAGAGTCTGCAAGGAGTATAAATCCTTCCCTTCCCCACCATCCAGTCAGAGCTGAAGAAGCTTCTGTGGATGAGAAGCAAAACATCTTCAAAGAAAAACAAGAAAATCCAGTTGCCTCCTGGGGGAAAAAATACACTTTTGGGACACCCAGAAATCTCTTTCAGCAATCCTACCCTGTACTTCAAACCACCCTACATCGACTCTTCAGGGCAGGAAAGCAGATGAAAAACTCGGAAGACCGAATTCTGGGCCGACCCAGAATCCACCTGGCGTGGTCTGCTCAAGGAGGAACATGGGAGGGGGAAGCGCGGGCCGGCTTTGCCAAGGGGATGGGGAAGGCCAACCAGGCCTGCAGCCCAAGAGTCCCCCACTTACCGGCTTGACATCCAGAAGGATGGAGGACTTGGCAATCAGGCCCGGCTTCTTCGACTTCTTCTCTGCGTACTGCTTTAGCCGCTCTTCCCGAAGGCGGGCAGCTTCCTGGTCTTCCTCTTCGTCATCGCTGCCAAACAGGTCGATCTCATCGTCTTCCTCGCTGGCGGGGGCGGCGGCACCCGCCGGGGATTCTTCTTTGATGGCAGGTGAGGCTGCAGGGAGTACCACCTTCTTGCAGGGCAGGGTCAGGGGCTCCACTTTCTTCATGGGAGTGACGTGCTTTGTGGAGAAAAGGAGAAGGTGAGTCTCAGCCTAAAAACCCTTCCCCAAGGGCGGGGGTCGGCAACCTTAAACACTCAAAAGAGCCACTTGGACCCATTTCCCACAGAAAACACTGGGAGCCCCCTCTCCTCCCTCTCTCTTCGATCTTCTGCTCACTTGGCAAGCTGGCTTCACGCTGTTCTCCGACAAGCTGGCTCTCTCCTGTCCTTGGTCTGCCAGTCCTCTTCCCCCACTAAGTAAGTAAAAGTGTGTGTGTGTGTGTGTGTGTGTGTGTGTGTGTGTGTGTGTGTGAGAGAGAGAGAGAGAGAGAGAGAGAGAGAGGTTTTCTGCTGCTTCCTGCTGAGACGCAGCAAAGGAAGGAGCCCCGCCCAATAAGCTTGTCAGCTTGTTGGAGAACAGTGTGAGGCAGAAGATCAGGGGCAGAGAGAGAGAGAGATGCTTTCTGCTGCGACGCACCAAAGGCAGGAGCCCAGCCCAATAAGCTTGTCAGCTTGTTGGAGAACAGCGTGAGGCAGAAAATCAGAGAGAGAGAGGGAGAGAGAGAGAGAGAAGGGAAGCGCAAGTGCCTCTCTCTGTCTCTGTCTCTGTGCCAATGGAAGAGGAGGATTGGAAGCCTCAGTAGAAGACTCAAAGAGCCATATGCGGTTCCGGAGCTGTGGGTTGCCGAACCGTGCCCAAGGGGAAGGGATGCCTCGGGGCTTCAGAAAGGAGGGGAGTGGAAAGAAGGGCTGGCTTTATCCACGCCAGTGAGCATTGTCAGGTCCCTCTCAGAAGGCTGCCCTCAGAAAGGGAAGGGGGAGAATGTGGATTGAGGATGTTTCTGCTTTCGCTCGCTTTGATGTATTTGCAGGGGAAATGGGGAGGAGGAGAAGAAGGAGAAGGAGGAGGAGGAAAGCCCACAGGGCCATCTGGTTATATCTGTCAGCAAGCAGAGGCAAGGTGTCAGAGAATTGCCGGTTATTTATCACCTGACAGACTAGGGCAGACATGTCAAACACAAGGGGGGGGGCGCATGTGGCCCGCGAAGTGGTTTCATGTGGCCCATGAAGCCATTCCGGGAGCCAATATACAATTTTGTGGTGGCCATCTATGCTGAAACGCATTAAGTCTTAGCTCCACAAGGCCGTCTAGAAACAGCGAGGAACCAGCCCTTGCTGTGTCAGCCTCGCCCCCGGGTGCATGCTGGGGAGGTGTCACCTTTTGTGAGGAATGAAGAAATGGACCATGCCTTGGCACTTGCCCTGGTCCCACCCCCTTCTGCCAGAGACCCTCAGATCTGTACCACTCCTGTCCAGGCCCCCACAGGCACCCTTGACGCGAACGATGTACAGCTGGCCACGCCCACCCAGTAGGCCACAACCAACCGCCCCCCCCCCCGAGGGCAGCCACAATGCTGATGCGGCCCTCAATGAAATTGAATTTGACACCCCTGGACTAGGGAAATGGGGTGGGCTGACAGGATGGGACTTTTAGCTTGACGCTTTTGCCTGGGAACTTCAGATTCGGCCTTTTCTCTCTGCCATCACTTTCTTTCAGTAAAAGGTTTCCTTTGAAACAATGGTTGTTTTCCCGAGTTGTGCTTTCCTGAGGGAACAGCTGGGACAAGACCTTGTCCCCAACCCTCAGCCTGTGGACCGATAACGGACCACAGCATGCCAGCAACTGGTCCACACAAACAAGCAAAAGCCCCATCCATGAGAAACGAGTAGCACATCCGTTGCACATCCGTCCTGCCTTCAGGCGCTTTGGAGAATAGCTTGACTTCCTCTTCTTTGGGGCAGCCCCTGAGATACTGGAAGGCTGCTATCCTGTCACCCCTCATCCTTCTCTTCGTTAAACTAGACATCCCCAATTCCAGCAACCGTTCCTTATATGTTTTAGCTTCCAGTCCCCTGATCATCTTTGTTGCTCTTCTCTGCACTCTTTCTAGAATCTCAACCTCTTTTTTTACATCGTTGTGACCAAAAGTGGATGCAGGATTCCAAGTGGGGCCTTACCCAGGCCTTGTAAAGCGGTATTAACACTTCACGTGATGTCGATGGACCTTGGCTTTGAAAAAGCATGTGCAATCTACAAACGAGCGAAGCAGCGGACACGCATATGACCTTTTTTTGGGGGGGGGGAGTTGGCAAGTTTTACCTGTGTTGGTGGAGAAGGGGAAAGATGATGGGAAGCTGATGCCCTTTCCAGCACGCTCAGACGGCATTCCAGTTTGGAGATCGCCACTTGGAGGTTTGTGACCACTGAAAAAGGAGGAAGAAGAAAAAAGGCGATTAAAAGAAAAGGACGCCACGCTAAGGTCTTGACGTGTAGTTATTTTATCAGCATCAGCTCCCATCGAATGTCGAAGGAAGCAGCGCCCAGACTTTGTGGACGTGAGAAAGGAAAACGGTTTCCCCAGTCAAGGCCCAGCCACTCACCGCTACGCAGCTGTTGGTTTTCTGCCTCCAAGTTGGCGATCCTGGTGGCCACCTCGCTTTGGTCTCCGGCTGGTCCTGCTGGGGAGGGCCCGCTGGCACACTGCGAGAGACAGCCGGGGCAAAGGGTGGTGAGGCCAGGCCAACTGCTGACCTCGACCAGACCCCCGGACAACAAAGCCAAGCTGTAGCCACAAGAGGGAGATGGACAGAGGAGACTTCCAGAAAGCAACTGGGCACCAGTAAGAGCACAAGAGCCGGCAGCTTTAAGGTTTGAGAAGGGAAGGGGAGAGGAGATGCGTGAAGGCCCAGGATGTGTTTCCTTGTTTTCTTAGAAAGTATTTATGTAAGAGGTACAATGCAGACTAAGATAATTCAAGTTGCAGTGCTTGGTGCTCTCTGAGCTTGGTTGTTTTCTTGCAGATGTTTCATGACCCAACTAGGTAACATCATCAGTGTGCTTCTTTCCTTCCTTCCTTTCTTCTCATCCATCGTCTTCCTTCCTTCCTTCCCTTCCTTTCCCCCATCCATCTGCTTCCTTCCTTCCTTTCCTCCCATCTGCTTCCTTCCTTCCTTCCCTTCCTTTCCTCCCATCCATCGTTCCTTCACATCCATCTGCTTCCTTCCTTCCCTTTCCCCATCCATCTTCTTCCTTCCTTCCTTCCCATCCATCTGCTTCCTTCCTTTCTTTCCTTTCCTCCCATCCATCTTCTTCCTTCCTTCCTTCCCTCCCATCCACTTCCTTCCTTCCCTTCCTTCCCTCCCATCCATCTTCTTCCTTCCTTCCCATCCATTTACTTCCTTCCTTCCTTCCCTCCCATCTTCCTTCCTTCCCATCCATCTTCTTCCTTCCTTCCTTCCCTTCCTTTCCTCCCATCCATCTTCTTCCTTCCTTCCTCCTTTCCTCCCTTCTTCCTTCCTTTCCTCCCATCCATCTTCTTCCTTCCTTCCTTCCCTCCCATCCATCTTCTTCCTTCCTTCCCATCCATTTACTTCCTTCCTTCCTTCCCTCCCATCTTCCTTCCTTCCCATCCATCTTCTTCCTTCCTTCCTTCCTTCCTTCCTTCCTTCCTTCCTTCCTTCCTTCCTTCCTTCCTTTCCTCCCATCCATCTTCTTCCTGCCTCCCTCCCTCCCTCCCTCCCTTCCTTCCTTCCTTCCTTTCCTCCCATCCATCTTCTTCCTGCCTCCCTCCCTTCCTTTCCTGAGGAATTCTAGGAGGAAGTCCACAAGTCATAAAAGGACCAAGTTTGAAGACCTCTGAGCTATAGAGTTCAATGCAATTTTGGCTTGATTCCCCCCCCCCAATAAACCGAAGGATTCTCTTCTCCTGCATAGTGCAACAGCAAATTGTGAAACCCACAAAAGATTAAAAGGGATGGGGAGGGGGGGAGAGAAATAAAGCATACAAGGTATTAGCAGCACAAACTCTTGAGTGAATCGGAACCCTCTCTTGCATTGTGCCATCATAATAATAATAATGATGATGATGTTGGAAGGGACGTTGGAGGTCATCTAGCCAAACCCCCTGCTCAGGCAGGAAACCTATCTGGGAAGAGATTTCTGCCAAGCAACAGGTATTTTTTTCATTGAGAAAAATCTACATGGTTGCTAAACATCGATTATTATTTGATGACCTATAATCAATTTGTCAATCGGGTACAGGTTATCCTTAACTTACAACCATTCATTTGACATTACCGTCGCACTGAGAAAAGTAACTTAGGACCACTTTTTACATTTGCGACCGTGGCAGCATCCCGTTGGTCCCGTGATCAAACTTCAGACAGCTGACAACCGACTCATATTTAAGTATAGGGTATCACTATTATAAGCATCCGATGCTTAGGAGGCATGGATGTCTCTAAATGAAGTGAGGAATGACTTTACAGCTTAAAGAAGCCAAAATGCTGATTAGAATAGGATAGAGCTGGAAGGGACCTTGGAGATCTTCTAGCCGGTCCCCCTGCTCAAGCAGGAGGACCTATACCAGGGGTAGGCCACCTTGGCTCTTTTACGACTTGTGGACTTCAACTCCCAGAATTCCTGAGCCAGCCATGCTGAGGGGAAAGGGAGAGGTTTCCAAGCTGAGCCATGCTGGCTCAGGAATTCTGGGAGTTGAAGTCCACGAGTCATGAGGGGCCATAGTTCCCCATGCTGGCTCAGGAATTCTGGGAGTTGAAGTCGACCAGTCATGAGGGGCCATAGTTCCCCATGCTGGCTCAGGAATTCTGGGAGTTGAAGTCCACGAGTCATGAAGGGGCCATAATTCCCCCATGCTGGCTCAGGAATTCTGGGAGTTGAAGTCCAGATACACCAAGGTTGGGAAGCACTACCTCAAGACTGTATTTTTTTTCTTCCTAAGAACAGCAAATTCTTGCCTCAAGAAACAAATATGCTTGGTTAACACAGATTGCCAGTAGAATAAAACTTTCTGGGTATAGGCCAGGGGTAGGCAACCTTGGCTCTTTTAGTGGACTTCAACTCCCAGAATTCCTGAGCCAGCCACGCTGAGGGGAAAGGGAGAGGTTTCCAAGCTGAGCCGTGTTGGCTCAGGAATTCTGGGAGTTGAAGTCCACCAGTCATGAAGGGACCATATTTTCCTCACGCTGGCTCAGGAATTCTGGGAGTTGAAGTCCACCAATCATAAAAGAGCCAAGCTTGCCTACCCCTGGCCTAGACCATCTCAGACAGGTGATTGATCCTCTCCAGAAGGATGGCTGAAGGTCAGGGATTCAAGAGAGGAAATTTAGAAGCACAAACGAACAGAAATAGACAATGGACAGAACTTTCCAAGCAACACGAGAAAGAGGCATGCAGGACGCCCGTGTCTTCCATGCCGGCTGGGACAGACAGATGGAAGGTGATCCCCTTCCTTCCCACCTGCCCCACCAGCGACTTACGGCCCTGGGACCCGGGTGCTTCTTGGGCTGAACAGGAGCAGCTTCCTGTGGTTTTTGCAAAACTGTCTTCAGCTGCAAAAGGGCAAGACATTTATTCCCCCCCCCCCTTGGTAAAATAATACCATTGCAGTTGAGATTCATTCATGCAGCGCAGTGGGAGGTCAGCGTAGCAGAAGGCCACATGCAGGTATTAACGGATTAAAATAAAATACTTTCCCAAATGCTAACATGCTGAGGTGATAAGAGTCACCAGGTGCACGATCCAGGGAGCAGCTTAAGGCTCAAAGCAGTGTCTTTTTGAACCAGAAAATGCTTGATATTTAGTAAAGTTGGAAGGGACCTTGCAGGTCATCTAGTCCAACCCCCTGCTCAGGGAGAAAACCCTATATCATTTCGGACAAATGGCTGTCCAGTCTCTTCTTAAAAGCTTCCAGTGTTGGAGCATTCACAGCTTCTGGAGGCAGGTTGTTCCACTGGTTAATTGTTCTAACTGTCAGGAAGTTTCTCCTTAGTTCTAGGTTGCTTCTCTTCTTGATGAGTTTCCATCCATTGCTTCTTGTCCTGCCTTCAGGTGCTTTGGAAAATAGCTTGACTCCCTCTTCTTTGGGGCAGCCCCTGAGATATTGGAATACTGCTATCATGTCCCCCCTTGTCCTTCTCTTCATTAAACTAGACATACCCAATTCCAGCAGCTCGTTCTTTGTATGTTTTAGCCTCCAGTCCCTTAATCATCTTTGTTGCTCTTCTCTGCCCTCTTTCTAGAGTCTCAACATCTTTTTTACATCGCGGTGACCAAAACTGGATGCCGTATTCCAAGTGTGGCCTTACCAAGGCCTTGTAAAGTGGTATTAACACTTCACGTGATCTTGAGTCTATCCCTCTGTTAATGCAGCCTAGCACTGTGTTGTGGTTTTTAAGAAAGAGACTGGACAGCCATTTATCTGAAATGGTATAGGGTTTCCTGCCTGAGCAGGGGGTTGGACTAGAAGACCTCCAAGGTCCCTTTCCAGCATTATTCTATTCTTCTTTGAGAGCTTTTGCATTTAAAACAGCAAAATAAAATGAGGAACAAGAACCTGAGGATAATTAGAGCTTTTAACAAAGGGGGGATAATTAGAGCTTTTAACAAAGGGGGGGGTGTATTCCCGTCCTCTGTTTTAAAACAGACCAGGACAGCACAATCAAGAAGAGGGTTTTGTGGGAGGCTATAGATATAACCCATCCTGGTTATCAGGGATGCTAAGCTCATTCTTGTATAGTTCTTCTGTATCGTTTTGCCACCTCTTCTTAATCTCTTCTGCGTCCGTTAGGTCCCTGCCATTTTGGTCCTTTATCATGCCCATCTTTGCACGAAACGTTCCCCCTTCATATCTCCAATTTTCCTGGAAGAGGCCTCTGGTCCTCCCCATTCTAATGTTTTCTTCTATTTCTTTGCACCATTCATGTTAAGAGGGCGTTCTTATCTCTTCTAGCTATTCTCTGGAATTCTGCATTCCATTGGGTGTGTCTTTCTCTCTTTCTCCCTTGCCTTTTCGCTTCCCTTCTTTCCTCAGCTATTTGCCAAGCTTCCTCAGACAGCCATTTTACTTTCTTGCCTTTCTTTTTCTTTGGGATGGTTTTAGTTGCTACCTCTTATACGATGTTGCGAACCTTCAGGCACTCTGTCTATCCGATCTAATTCCTTAAATCTGTTTGTCACCTCTACTGTATATTCATCCGGGATATGAATTTAGTTCACACCTGACTGGTCTAATGTGTGATGACCCAGGGTCCCAAACTGAGGCGAAGCAGTTGGCTGGGAAGAGAAACAGTCCTTTAATCACTGCCAATCTTCCCCAAAAGCTCCCACATATGCTGGCAAGCGTTCAACCAAAGTGCGAGCATGCACGAAAACACACACACACACACACAGGTTCCTTTCAGCTGCCTTTGGCTAAAGCAGTGTTTCTCAACCTTGACCATTTTAAGGCATGTGGACTTCAACTCCCAGAATTCCACAGCCAGCATGTGGAATTCTGGGAGTTGAAGTCCACATGCCTTAAAATTGTCAAGGTTGAGAAACACTGGGCTAAAGGCAATTTCAATACAGAGTCCTCAAGGCCAGACAGATAACAAGAAAACAAAACAGAAACCTAATGAGTCCTTTGAACTCTCAGAATACTAGGATCCAATTATGGGAAAGAGAACGAGTATTTAATATTACATGTATTGACAGCTGCGAGAATAGCACTGGCCCAATTGTGGAAAAATGAAAATCTACCATCGGATCAGATTATAATTACGAAAATTTTAGAATGTGCAGAAATGGACAGACTAGCCCGAGAGATGAAAGAGAAAGAAGACTCAGTTTATTTTAAAACATGGGACATTTTTTAATCAATGCTTAGCAAAACGATCTAGCGAGAAAGGATTGTGAAATTTAATAAGATGTATGATATTTTAATTGATATTCTGTATGATTGCTGCTACTCTTACTGACTGTAGCTATTTCCCATTATATTAATTATTGTGATTGAATATTTGCATCGGGACAATAGTCTGCTTGCTAAAGTGTGGAATTGTTGTGCCTACCTTTATCCCAACTCCATCCCCGAACCCTAACCCTGAACCCCAATACCTATATTGACCTTACACCCTCCCTTACCCCTTTAAAACCTAATAAAATATTGTTTAAAAAAAAAAAGAAAGAAAAAGAAATGCAGTCTGCGGTCGTGAAGCAGGAAACAAACCGGTCCGGAATTCAAAGTGTCCAGGTTAAACAAAGAGCACAATTCACAACTGTCCCAAGATACCATGTTCGTTCCCAGCAAATGCCCCACCCCACAGCGTCTCCTTAAATCTTAAATCCCCAGGTATGCCTTGTGGAGTGGGGCGGGACGCTCTCCTCCTGAGCAATTGAGCCTGGCTCCGTTGTTCTCTCCTCCTCTCTGCTCTCCTTGCTCTAGGACAGTGGTCCTCAACCTGTGGGTCGGGACCCCATTTGGGGTCGAACGACCATTTCACAGGGGTCGCCAAACAAGGCTGTCCGCCATTTTTCCCCCTTTTCTTTGGCCACGCCCCTGGCACCCGGTGATGTATAAGTGGTGGGGGTCACCACAACATGGGGAACTGTATTATGGGGTCGCGGCATTAGAAAGGTTGAGAACCACTGCTCTAGGATCAGGTGGGGAGGGGGCTTCCAAATCTGAAAGGCCTGGCCTGCCTCGGCCTGCTCCTCTGTACAGTCCTCCAATGCCACAGACACCCCCTCCTGTGTCTCAACAGAGTCCTGCTCTAACTCCATGTCTTCCTCGGAATTCAGGCTCGGAGGCACGACCCTGTGTTTTTCCCCACTTTCTTCAATGCAAGCCTAAATTTTGCAAGGAGAAGCTTATGGTCTGAGCCACAGTCAGCTCCTGGTCTTGTTTTTACTGACTCTACAGAGCCTCTCCATCTTTGGCTGCAGAGCACATAGTCAATCTGATGTCTGTGTTGACCGTCTGGTGATGTCCACGTGTAGAGCCGTCTCTTGGGTTGCGGGAAAAGAGTGTTTGCTATGACCATCCTGTTCTCTTGACAAAACTCTACCAGCCTGCGCCCTGCTTCATTTTGTACTCCCAGGCCGAACCCGCCTGTTATTCCGGTTATCTTTTGGCTTCCTACTTCAGCATTCCAATCCCCCATGATGATAAGGATATCATTTTTTGGTGTTAATTCTATTAGGTGCTGTAGGGCTTCATAAAACCGGTCAATTTCATCCTCTTCAGCACCAGTGGTTGGGGCATAGACTTGGACTACTGTGATATTGAATGGTTTGCCTTGGATTCGAATTGAGATCATTCTGTCATTTTGGGGATTGTATCCCAGTATTGCTTTTCCTACTCTTGTATTGACTATGAAGGCTACTCCATTTCTTCTGAGGGATTCTTGCCCACAGTAGTATACCTGATGGTCCTCTGAATTAAATTCACCTTTTCCTATCCATTTTGGTTCGCTGATTCCTAAGATGTCGATGTTCAGTCTTGTCATCTCTTGTTTGACCACATCCAGCTTGCCTTGATTCATGGATCTTACATTCCAGGTTCCTATGGAGAGTGGATCTTTACAGCATCCAACTTTCCTTTCACCACCAGATGCATCCACAGCTAAGCGTCCTTTCGGCTTTGGCCCAGTCGCTTCACTCTTTCTGGCGCTACTAGTACTAGCCCTCTGCTCTTCCCCAGTAGCATACTGGACACCTTCCGACCTGAGGGGCTCATCTTCCAGCGTCATATCTTCCAGCTTTATCTCACTGATCTTGAGCCAGACATCCTAGAATGTGAAGTGAAATGGGCTTTAGGAAATCTGAGCAACAACAAAGCTAGTGGAGGTGACAGTATTCCAGCTGAGCTATTCAAAATCTTAAAAGACGATGCAGTAAAAGAGCTACACTCAACTTGCCAGCAAATTTGGAAAACTCAACAGTGGCCACAGGATTGGAAAAGGTCAGTTTACATTCCAATTCCAAAGAAAGGCAATGCCAAAGAATGTTCAAACTATCACACCATTGCACTCATTTCACATGCTAGTAAAGTTATGCTTAAAATCCTACAAGCTAGACTCCAGCAGTATATGGATCGAGAACTTCCAGAAGTACAGGCAGGATTTCGAAGAGGCAGGGGAACTAGACATCAAATTGCCAACATACACTGGATCATGGAGAAAGCTAGGGAGTTCCAGAAAAACATCTACTGCTGCTTTGTTGACTATGCTAAAGCCTTTGATTGTATGGATCACAACAAATTGTGGCAAGTTCTTAAAGAGATGGGAGTACCAGACCACCTTATTTGTCTCTTGAGAAACCTATATGTGGATCAAGAAGCAACAGTGAGAACCGGACACGGAACCACTGATTGGTTCAAAATTGGGGAAGGAGTCCGGAAAGGCTGTATACTGTCGCCCTGCCTATTTAACTTATATGCAGAGCACCTCATGAGAAAGGCAGGACTGTATGAATCAAAAGTTGGAATTAAGATTGCCAGAAAAAATATCAACAACCTAAGATACGCAGATGATACCACTCTAATGGCAGAAAGTGAAGAGGAACTAAAGAGCCTCTAGATGCGGGTGAAGAAGGAGAGTGCAAAAGTTGACTTGAAACTCAACATTAAGAAAACCAAGATCATGGCATCTGGCCCTCTTAATTCCTGGCAAATAGATGGGGAAGAAAGGGAGGTAGTGACAGATTTTATCTTCCTGGGCTCCAAGATCACCACAGATGGGGACTGCAGCCAAGAAATTAAAAGACGCTTGCTCCTGGGGAGGAAAGCTATGCCAAATCTAGACAGCATACTAAAAAGCAGAGACATCACCCTGCCAAAAAGTGCGTATAGTCAAGGCCATGGTTTTCCCAGTTGCAATGTATGGATGTGAAAGTTGGACCATAAGAAAGGCTGAGCGACAAAGAATGGAGGCCTTTGAACTCTGGTGCTGGAGAAGACTCCTGCGAGTCCCCTGGACTGCAAGTCGATCCAACCGGTCAGTCCTGGAGATCAACCCCGACTGCTCTTTAGAAAGCCGGATCCTGAAGTGGAAACTCAAGTACTGTGGCCACCTAATGAGAAGGAAGGACTCACTGGAGAAGGGCCTGATGCTTGGAAAGATTGAGGGCAAAAGAAGAAAGGGACGACAGAGAAGGAGGTGGCTGAAGCAGGAGGTGTGAGCTTCAATGGACTCCAGAAGATGGTAGAGGACAGGAAGGCCTAGAGGAACGTTGTCCATAGGGTCGCGATGGGTCGGACACGACTTCGCAGCTAGCAACAACAATAGATATAAGATTCCACCTTTGTGGAAAATGCCTTAGGAAAACACTCAATTATCTTTTCTCAAAGGTGCTTCCCCCCCCCCTCCATATTTTTGAATTTGGAGTTTTCCTGTTGTGTACACACACACACACACACACACACACCCGACACAGACGTAAATAGAGCAGCCTGGAGCTGGCTACATTAAAAGTTCTGGAGAAGTTGCCACCCAAAACACAAAGGAAGACCTTTGAAATTTCAGCTGCCCTAAAGCTTTGATTCACTAAGTTGAGTTCTTGCAACTTTTTAAAAATATTTTTATGAATTTTTTTATAGCCATAAATGCTTAATATTTTATCAGCAACACATTGTCTGGGTTTCCAACATTTAACTTAACTAATACATGTTAAATTCTTTTCTCTCTACCTCATTTTTCTAGACATTGATAAAAGGTATCCCATGTTCTAAAGCAGTGTTTCTCAACCTTGCCAACTTTAAGATGTCTGGACTTCAACTCCCAGAATCCCTCAGCCAGCTTGCCCTATGGGGGATTCTGGGAATTGAAGTCCAAATACCTTAACATTGCCAGGGTTGAGAAACACTGCTCTAAAGGATACTGAACTTTCTTTCTCTTTCATTTTCAATGTCAATCTATCCATTTCTGCACAATCTAAATTTTTTTCCATTAACTTTTCCTCTGTTGGCGAAATCTTCTTTTTTCCAATGTTGAGCAAATACAATTCTCGCTGCAGTTAATAGACGCAAAATTCGATATATACGCTCTTTCTCGTAGTTTCCTACAATTACGCCCAACAAAAATAATTCTGGCTTAAAATCTATGTGTTTTTTAGTCATTTTCTCTAACCCAGTGGTTCTCAACCTGTGGGTCGGGACCCCATTTGGGGTCGAATGACCATTTCATGGGGGTCACCAAACCATGCTGTCCGCCATTTTTTCCCCTTTTCCCTAGCTGTCCTACTCCCTCTTATTGGTGGCCACACCCACTTGGGGGTCACCGCAACATGGGGAACTGTATTATGGGGTCACGGCATTAGAAAGGTTGAGAATCACTGCTCTAACCCATTGTTTCTCAACCTTGACAATTTTAAGGCATGTGGACTTCAACTCCCAGAATTCCACAGCCAGCACTGCTGGCTGTGGAATTCTGGGAGTTGAAGTCCACATGCCTTAAAATTGTCAAGGTTGAGAAACACTGCTCTAACCGTATGTGTATTCTTGACCCAAATCTTTTGGCTTTGGGGCATGTCCACCAAAGATGGAAATAAGTGCCTGGTTTTTGCCTACATTTCCAACCGTTGCTAGATACGTTTTTAAACATTTTTGCCAACCTCACCGGTGTTAAGTGCCATCCGTAAAACATTTTGTATAGATTTTCTCCCTACGAGTTCCTGCAGCTTTTAAAGGGTTAAAAACAGAGAGGGAGCCGAGAAATGTTTTCTGCTGGCGCCCCTGATCCAGATCATTTCTTTTTATCCCATTCAGGGGATAAAACGGGCTTTCCAAGGGATTGCCAGTCTCTTGAATAAAAATAGAGTTTGTATTTCTGTTCGCCTGGGGTGTTTGGGCAGAGTGGGGGGGGCTCCAGGTCCCTTCAATGAAATGCTGTCTTTTTGTGAGACGGAGGAATTGTGACCTTCTCTGTACAAGTCTTGCCCTCTAGAACAAAATGTCCCCGGAGTGCCTTGGCTTTTTTCCCGGTCCTGGCATGGGAGGGCATCTGTGAATCCCTCTTGAACATTTTCTCAACGCTGGGCCTTTAAGTTACGTACTGCACATATTGTAAAGCACCCAATGTCCTTATGCAGCTGGGCAGCCATAATAATAACAAGGAGGAGGAGGAGGAAGAGGAGGAGGAGGAGGAAGAAGAAGAAGAAGGAGTTGGAAGAAGGAAGAAAGAAGAAGGAAAAGAAGAAGGAGGAGGAGGAGAAGGAAGAAAGAAGGAAAAGAAGAAGGAGGAGGAGGAGGAGGAGGAGAAGAAGAAGAAGAAGAAGAAGAAGAAGAAGAAGAAGAAGAAGAAGAAGAAGAAGAAGAAGAAGAAGAAGAAGAAGAGGAGGAGAGAAAGGAGAAAGAAGAAGAAGAGGAGGAGGAGGAGAAGGAGAAAGAAGAAGAGGAGGAGGAGGAGAGGAGGAAGAAGAAGAAGAAGAAGAAGAAGAAGAAGAAGAAGAAGAAGAAGAAGAAGAAGAAGAAGAAGAAGAAGAAGAAGAAGAAGAAAAAGAAAAAGAGGAGGAGGAGGAGGAGGAGGAGGAGGAGGAGGAGGAGGAGGAGGAGGAGGAGGAGGAGGAGGAGGAGAAAGATTTTGCCAAGACTGGAAACATTTCAAGTGCTGAATCCAGCAAATGCATAAGCTGCTTACATATAAAAGGGAAAAATTAAGAATGACTTTTCTGTCATTCTGTAATCATAAGTATTTTTCGACTTATGCCCACCGTTGAGCCCAAAATCTCTGCTGCTAAGCAACACCGTTGTTAAGTGAGTTTTGCCCTGTTTTACGGCCTTTCTTGCCCCTGAGTTAATCACTGCACTTTTTCAGTCAGTAACACGGTCGTTAACCCTCTGACTTAGCTTGTCAGAAATTCACAAAAGGGGATCACGTGAGTCCAGGACACGGCAACCGTCATAGGTACCAGTCAGTTGCCAAGCCCCCGAATTTTCACCACGTGACCTTGGGGATGGCTGCAACGGTCGTTAAGGGTGAAAAATAGTGCCGTGGAACTTTTGAGTGGCCCCTAAACAAATGCTTGTAAGTGAAGGACTAGCTGTAATTATGGGAGACAGAGTTGGTTAAGACTGGAAATCCAGCAAGGGAGCAATTTCAAGTGCTTTAAAAACAGCTGCTTACATTCTAGAGCAGGGATAGGCAGTCTTGGCTCTTTTATGACTGGTGGACTTCAACTCCCAGAATTCCTCAGCCAGCATGGGGGAACTGTGGCCCTTCATGACTTGTGGACTTCAACTCCCAGAATTCCTGAGCCAGTGTGGGGGAACTGTGGCCCTTCATTTATTTATTTATGAGACTTATATACCGCTTTAAGTGCAAGCACTCTCTAAGCGGTGTACACCAGTAAGCAATGTATATATATATATTTACATTGCCCCCAACAATCTGGGTCCTCATTTTACCTACCCTGGAAGGATGGAAGGCTGAGTCAACCTTGAGCCGGTGAGATTTGAACCGCTGACCTGCTGAACACAGTCAGCTAAAGTGGCCTGCAGTACTGCACTCTAACTGCTGCGCCACCTCGGCTCATGACTCGTGGACGTCAATTCCCAGAATTCCTGAGCCAGCATGGGGGAATTATGGCCCCCTCATGACTCGTGGACTTCAACTCCCAGAATTCCTGAGCCAGCAAGGGGGAACTATGGCCCCCTCATGACTCATGGACTTCAACTCCCAGAATTCCTCAGCCAGCATGGGGAAACTAGGGCCCCTTCATGACTCACGGACTTCAACTCCCAGAATTCCTCAGCCAGCATGGGGGAACTATGGCCCCCTCATGACTCGTGGACTTCAACTCCCAGAATTCCTGAGCCAGCATGGGGAAACTAGGGCCCTTTCATGACTGGTGGACTTCAACTCCCAGAATTCCTGAGCCAGCCATGCTCAGCTTGGAAACCTCTCCCTTTCCCCTCAGCGTGGCTGGCTCAGGAATTCTGGGAGTTGAAGTCCACGAGTCATAAAAGAGCCAAGGTTGCCTACCCCTGTTCTAGAGTGTGCAGAAACGGACAGATTGACTTTACAGATCAAAGAGAAAGAAGACTCCGTGTACTTTAGAACATGGGATAATGTCTATCAATGGCTAGAAAGACGAATTAGAGAGAAAGGAATGTGACACACAATTTTCAATATATATTAGCAAGAGTGAGGGATTAATTAATATATTGTTTTTGATAATGAACTATTTTCTATTGTTTTTTGAATACATGAACCCAGACATTCTGCTGTTTGCTAAATATTGAGAATGTTACTTGGAAAAACCCCAACTCTAATCCTTACCCAAATCCCAATGCCGACCCCACCTTATTTCTAACCCCATAAAAACTAATAAAATCTATACAAAAAAAAAAAGCTGCTGCTTACATTAAAAAAAAAGGAAAAGCGAGAATCATTTTTCCATACTCTTCTTCAAGCTTAAACCTTTCAGGGCAGAGCGCATCCACTCTGAAATATAACCATCCTTGCTTACCGTTCCCCAAGTCTAATTTAAAAATAGAATATGGATATTTAATATACCACATCTGCCAAAAAAAAAAAAAAATAGAAATGATATATCTTTGAACAGGAGGCCTAAAGCAGAGACAGCCAGCGATAGGACGTTGCAAAGCTACAAACAGGGAGTCCTCTGACTTACGGCCACAGTTTTGAGCCCAACTTTTCGGTTGCTAAGTGATTAAATGTGCTTTGCCACGTTTTACCACCAGGCTTCCCCATGTTGTTAAGTGAAACACGGGAGCTGTTTAGTCACACGATCGTTAAGCAAATCTGGCTCCCCCCTGGTGCACTTTGTCGGGCGGTCACCAAAGGGGATCGCGTGACTCCAGGAGGCTGCGACCGTTGTAAATGCGAGTCGGTTGCCGAGCATCTGAATTTTGATCAGGTGACCAAGGGGATGCTGCAAAGATTGTTCAAGTGTGCAAAGGGGTCATTAAGTCACTTTTTCCCCGGGCCAGAGTTACTTCAAACAGTCACCAAATAAACGGTTGTAAGTTGAGGACTAGCCCCTTAATTGTTCAGGGTTAAAGTGCAAAAGTGCCGCCGCCTGAAGGAAGCCAAGCACTAGACCTGCTCCCCTGCGAGCACAGGTCGCGCCCTGCAAGGTAGACTTCATCGCGCCCAATATAATAATAATAATAATAATAATAATAATAATAATAATAATAATAATAGTAGTAGTAGTAGTAGTAGTAGTAATAAAGTTGGAAGGGACCTTGGAGATCATCTAGTCCAACCCCCTGCTCTAACGTACGGCAGGAGAATCCACACAGGGAGAGTAAAAAGAGCTCCCCCCCCCCAAAAGGCTATTAGACTTTGTTTCAGCTTGAAGACATTTCGCTTCTCGTCCAAGAAGCTTCTTTAGTTCTCGATCAGGAGCGTCAGCAGAAGTGAGGAAGCTTCTGGGATGGGAAGCGAAATCTCTTCAAGGAGAAACAAAAGTCCAGTGCCTTTGAAGGAAAGAGGTGGGGGGAAAGGCACCTTTGGGACAACCAGGACCAGGACGACGGAGAATCTCCATAGGGAACCACACAGGCAGAGTTTATCGGAGGAAGAGGAGGAGGACGACGAGGAGGAAGGGAGGACTGTGGGGTCCTTGGTGCTCTCTGAGCTTGGTGGTTTTCTTGAACTATGGAACATCATCAGTGCTAGGGGGGTTTGCGGAGAGGAGGAGGAGGACTGTGGAGTCCTTGGTGCTCTCTGAGCTGGGTGGTTTCCTTGCAGACGTTTCATTACCTAACTAGGTATCATCATCTGTGTTAAACAAGAGTGGGGTTTGTGGAGAGGAGGAGGAGGAGGAGGAGGAGTACTGTGGAATCCTTGTAAGCTTGGTCATTGTTTTGCAGATCTTTCATGATCCAACTATGGAACATCATCAGTGCTAGAAGGAAGGGGAGTTTGCAGAGAGGTGGAGGAGGAGGACTGTGGGATCCTTGGTGCTCTCTAAGCTTGCAGACCTTTCATGACCCAAATATGGAACATCGTCAGTGCTAGAAGGGAGTGGGATTTGCAGAGAGGAGGGGGAGGAGGACTGTGGAGTCCTTGGTGCTCTTTGAGGTTGATTGTTTTCTTCCAGATATTTCATGACCCAACTAGGTAACATCATCAGTGCTAGAAGGGAGTGGGGTTTGCAGGGAGGAGGAGGAGGGGGAGGAAGACGACTGTGGGACCCTTGGTGCTCTCTGAGCTTTGTGGTTTTCTTGCAGACGATTCATTACCCAACTAGATTAACATCATCAGTGCTATAAGGGAGGGGGTTTGCAGAGAGGAAGAGGAGGAAGAGGAGGAGGAGCACTGTAGGATCCTTGGTGCTCTCTGAGCTTGCTGGTTTTCTTGCAGACCTTTCATGACCCAAATAGGTACCATCATCAGTGCTAGAAGGGAGGGGGGTTTGCAGAGGAGGAGGGGAGAGAAGAGGAGGGGGAGGAGGAGGACGACTTTGGGGCCCTTGGTGCCCTCTGAGCTTGATTGCTTTCTGGCAGACCTTTCATGACCCAACTGTGGAACATCATCAGTGCTAGAAGGGACGAAGAGCAGGAAATGGAGTTGGAAGAGGAGACGGAGGAGGCGGAGGAGAGAGAAGAAGGGAGGGAGCCTGAGAGAGATGCCACAGCTAGGGGAAAAAAAGCAGGAGAGCGCCAGCTGGCGAGAGGGGGTTCAGGTACTCACTCCGGCGAGTGACTTCTGGATATTCTCCCTGGCTCTGGCAATGTCCCGCAGGATGGTGCTGGCGCCGTTCTCCTGCAAACATGCAGAAAGAACCAACTGGGTTGTTTTTTTCCCTTTTCTTCCTTCCTTTCTTTTTCAAAGACGTGCATGCAGATACAGGAGAAGTTACCAAAAGTGGCTCAAAACGAAAGGGACCCTTTGGAAGGCGCACAACTGCTGGCTGTGCGAGCAGGGAAATTTGCCTGCTGACTTCCACTTTGCCAACGCAGCCGCCATGGACGTCTGGAAGACGAGCCCCGTCTTCCGCGTCCAGTTTCGTTTCGCTGGGGGATCCTGGAAAGGGTCGAAAGTCGTCCTGTAGGGGCGACCAGCAAGGAGGGGATCCCCGCTTGATCGCGGGAGGGCGGTTAAAAAAAAAAGGGGGGAAATTTGCTTGCTTAACGCAAGGGCCAACGGCTGCTGCAGAATTCCAGTGCGCGGCACCGCATGGAAAAGCATGCGGCTGTCGTTCGGGGACAGCTGCCTGGGGGTTCTTTTGATAGCGAATTTTAACGTTCCCCACCTGAATGCACCTTCCCTTCCCCCAGTAGATTATTTATCGTATGGCATGGTCGCATCACGTTCTGGTAACGGTGCAAGACACAAAAATACAAAAAAACCCCAAATAAATCTAAAAATATTATAAGCGTACAGGTAGCCCTTGACTTATGACCACAGTTGAGCCCAAAATTTCTGCGGTGAAGTGAGAAGACACCTGTTTGGTGAGGTTCGCCCCATTTTACAACCTTCCTTGCTGCAGTTGTTAAGTGAACCGGTGCACCTGTTAAGTCAGCCAGCCACCCTGTTGTTAAGTGACTCCAGCTTCCCCACTGACTTTGCTTGTCGGAAGGTCGCAAAAGGAGATCGCGTGACCTTGGGACGCTGCGACGACGGTCATAAATATAAACCAGTTTTACCAATCATCTGGATTTCGATCGCGTGATCGTGGGGGAAGGTTGTAACTGTAAAAAGTGGTCCTTCCCTGTTGTTGTAACATGGAGCGGTCACTAAATGAACTGCTGTTAAGTCAAGGATTACCTGTACAGCTATATTTCAGATATAATTGTGGGGCTTCATGTGTCCCAACCAGGAAATCATTAAAGCCTCCAGTGGAGGCTTCATCTTGGCCCTAAATGTTGGTTGGTTGTTTTTTTTTTCGGACCCGCAATTCAGCGATGGTTATTTTGCTCCACTTAAAGGGGACGACTCTACATCTCCCAGTCCCCGTGCGAATTCGGTTCAATGTTGCCCATATTGCACACTGGTCAATGCCGTGCGGTTTTCCCAAGATGCAAAGCAAACCTGGACATTGTGGGGAGGGGGGGGAAACTGTTTTCTATCCAAGGTTGTTTCCACACAATTGCGCAGATTAAAATCATCTTCCACAAGTGTTTTAGTGGTAGAAATATAGTCATTTTTACTTGCCATTGCAACCGACCCCCAAGCTCAGTGGTGGCAAACCTACGGCACGGGTGCCAGAGGAGGCACTCATATAGAGCCCTCTCTGTGGGCACGCGCACCATCGCCCCAGTCCAAGGCCTTCAGCTGGGTTTTATAAAACCTTTTTGCTTTAGGCCTCCGCCACGGTGTACAAAAAAAAAGGTTTAATCAATCAGTCAATTTCAACTTCTCGTGGGAAATAAAAAGATCTTGCAAAGTTGGAATTGATTGATTGAACTTTTTAGTCCCACCCAGTCTGCCGTTACCACCACAGCCACACCCACCCAATGGGCCACACCCACCCGGCACCCGACGATGCTTAAGTGGGTTTTGGGTTGCAGTTTGGGCACTCAGTCTCTAAAAGGTTCGCCATCACTGCGCAAGCTTATGTTGCTAAGTGAGAGGTTAGTTAAAAGCGAGGTTTGCCCCATTTTGCGAGCTTTCTTGGCACGGGCGTTAAGGGAATCAAGCAAGGAGCATGGTCATTAAAGGAATATGGCTTTCTCCCCATTCACTCTGCTTGTGTGACCCTGGGGGGGGCACACTGCGACCATCATAAATAGGAGCCAGTTGCCAAGTGTCTGAATTTAGATCATGTGTCCATGGAGATGCTGCGACGGTTGTAAGTATGAGACGTAGTTTTCAGTCCCTTTTTTCAGGGCTGTTGTAACTTCAGTCTAATAATAATAATAACAATAATAACAATAATAACAATAATAATAGTAATAAAGTTGGAAGGGACCTTGGAGGTCATCTAGCCCAACCCCCTGCTCAGGCAGGACACCCTATACCATTTCAGACAGGTGGGTGTCCAGTTCCTTCTTAAAAACTTCCAGTGTTGGAGCATTCACCGCTTCTGGACGGTCACCAAATGGAAGTCGAGCACTACCTGTAGCTGGGTGGGGAAGTTAAATCCCATAATTTCCCAGTAGGAAGTTGGAACTAGTCAGCATGCATGGCGCACAACTATGCACAATGTACAATTGGGATTCGGTGTGTTTGCATCAGCCCGTCTGCAGCCCTCTAAACTAGCCGTTCATGGCTACATTCAGAGGTTGTCCTGCAATATTTGGGGGGTGGGAAACAACCCACAAAATTCTGCATTAGGCAGGTGAGGGGAACTAGGCCCAGCCAAACCACCCTTAACCCACGCTCATGCTGCTGTCAGTAAAATTATTGGCCGTAAAATGGGGCACATGCAAAATACACCGCAAACTGCGGTGTGTTCTGTGGGGGTCTGGCCCAAATGCAGCTCGGTAGGTTCCTTTAGCAAATGAGAAATACAACAAAATGTTAATTTATCCCCAGGACATTCTGGCCAGCACTGCTTCAAGACGAGTAATTTATTTGTCTTATTTCTATATTGCCCATCAAGTTTGCGTGCCGGTTATGTATATCGAATGGAAGGAGGGTTAAATTCGATGCTCCCAAATTTGAATTAAAATGCCTTTCCATATTAAAGGGCTTTAAAAAGGTCTTCTGTCCCCAGTCAAGGACAGAAGAATTAAAATAGAAAATTGAGGGGGGTTGGGGGTGGGACAGGCAAAAATACTGGCCATATCTATCTATCTATCTATCTATCTATCTATCTATCTATCTATCTATCTATCTATCTATCAATCATCTATCCATATCTATCTATCTATCCATCCATATTTATCTCTCCATATCTATCTATCTCTCCATATCTATCTCTATCTATCTATCCATATCTCTCTCCAATCTATCTATCCATCCATATCTATCTCTCCATATCTATCTATCTATCTATCTATCTATCTATCTATCTATCTATCTATCTATCTATCTATCTATCTATCCATCCATATCTATCTATCTATCTATCTATCTATCTATCTATCTATCTATCTATCTATCTATCTATCATCTATCTATGAGAATATTTATAGATCAGGGTTGAAATGAGAGGTCCTTGGTGCTCTCTGAGTTTGCTCAGAGAGCACCAAGGACCCATTATCTATCTATCTATCTATCTATCTGTCTGTCTGTCTGTCTGTCTATCTATCTATCATTCTATCTTTTCCTTCCTTCCTTCCTTCCTTCCTTCCTTCCTTCCTTCCTTCCTTCCTTCCTTCCTTCCCTCCCTCCCTCCCTCCCTCCCTCCCTCCCAGTAGTTAGAATGCAGCATTGCAGATTAATTCTGCCAACTGCCAGAGTTCAATCCTGACTGGCTCAAGGTTGACTCAGCCTTCCGTCCTTCCAAGGTTGGTAAAGTGAGGATCCAGATTGTTGGCGGCAAATATGTTGACTCTGTAAACTACTTAGAGAGGGCTGTAAAGCACTGTGGAGCCAGATGTAAGTCTAAGTGCTATTGCTTGGGAAAGAAAGAATGAATGAATGAATGAATGAATGGAGGGAGGGAGGGGAGGGAGGGAGGGAGAGAGGGAAGGGAAGGAAGGAAAGGAAGGCAGGCAGGAAGGAAAGGGAGGGAAACAAGGACAAGGAAGGAAGGAAAATGAGAAGGAAGGAAGGGAAATGAGAAGGAAGGAAACCGTGGTGGTGCACAGAAGTTCAATCTTGACGTGGTTCAAGGCTGACTCAGCCTTCCATCCTTCCAAGGTCGGTAAAACATGGACCCGGATTGTTGGGGACAATAGGCTGACTCTGTAAACTGCTTAGAGAGGGGTGTAAAGCACTGTGAAAGGGTATGAAAGTCTACGTGCTGTTGCTTGGGAAGGAAGGAAGGAAGGAAGGAAGGAAGGAAGGAAGGAAGGAAGGAAGGAAGGAAGGAAGGAAGGAAGGAAGGAAGGAAGGAAGGAAGGAAGGAAGGAACAGAAGGATATGAGAAGGAAGGAAGGAAGCTGTGGTGGTGCACAGAAGTTCAATCTTGATGAGATTCAAGGTTGATTCAGCCTTCCATCCTTCTGAGGTCGGTAAAACGATGACCAGATTATTGGAGGGTCAACATGCTGACTCTGTAAACCACTTAAGAGAGGGCTGTAAAGCATCGTGAAGCGAGATATCAGTCTAAGTCTTAAATCTAAGCAATGGACAGTCTCCCTTCTATCATCGATGCTGTTCCCTAGTTTGATCATGAAAAATCTGCAAAAAAACCTTTATTATTATTATTATGGATCATCGCACAGTCAGCCAGATGTTCAGACTGGATTTGGCATTTTGTCTACCTATTGAGTCCTTACCCAGGACCTGGGATAGGCAGATGTGGATGTTTGATGGTATTTCAGATATCGTCGCAGGATGGAAGCAGTTCCTAGTAAGGCCGCCTTTTGCAATTGACTAATGGCGAATTTGTCAATGCTGATGGTGTTCAAGTGGTGCTCCAGTTGTTTTGGGATGGCACCCAAGGCGACTATGACTATTGGTACTACCCTTGCTTTCTTTTGCCACAGTCTTTCTATTTCTATTTGTAGGTCTTTGTATTTTTTTGTTGTTATTATTATATTATTATTATTATTATTATTATTATTATTATTATTATTATTATTATTGATCATCGCAGTCAGCCAGATGTTCAGACTGGATTTGGCATTTTTGTCTACCTCTCAAGTCCTTCCCAAGGACCTGGGATAGGCAGATGTGGATGTTTGATGGTATTACAGATCTCGTCGCAGGATGGAAGCAGTTCCTAGTAAGGCCGCCTTTTGCAATTGACTAATGGTATTATTATTATTATTATTAGTCGTACAAATGGGGCAAAACTCACTTAGGAGCTGTCTCGCTTGGCAAAGGAAATTTTGGACTCAATTGTGGTTATAAGACAAGGACTACCTACCTGCCTATTACTCTGAAGGGTCCTGGGGAACCACCCCAAAGGATCACAATTCTCAACCAATTCATTGACTCTCCTTGCCGGTAACCATCCGCTCCCACTTTCCTTGCCAAAGACCAAAACTTATTGGGAAGCTGAAAGCTTGCCAGATCCCAAAAGTGACTGGCAAAGGAGGGCAACTGGAACGGAGCTAAAAACGGTCCGGAGAAATACTTGCTATGAATCGAGTTAGGATGCCGATGACTGAGCAGAGATGGCACACAATTTGTACACAACTGGGGGGAAGGGGGGGCATTAGGGACAAAGGACCACGTTTGCCACCAGCTCTTTGGGGGGGCTTTCTCAACGATACCCCTCAAAGGGGAGCCAAGCTGGCAGGGAAGGCAGACAGAAATGGGTTTTCAAGGCCTTTTGTGGAGACATCGAGGCAGAATTTCAAAAAAAAAAAAAAAAACTAGCTTGCGTGGATCAGAGTTGGAACTGGTGGAGAATTCACAATCACAGGTAGAAGCACCCTTGGCGTGGGACCAGATAAAATGAAGAGGGCAACCTGTGGCTTGGACACAGGAAATACTAGCATCTTACCTTTGGGCAGGCTGAGCTGCGGGCCGGACCGTTCAGCTGTTCGTAGTACCGCTTCTCGGCATCGTCGTATTTGAATTTGTCGAACCAGATCTTCTCGTGCATGAGGAAGTGGCTTGCCATTTTCCTGCAAAGATGAGGAGACTGAATAAATATTTGAAAATGCTGGCTTTAGGATCAGCTCACCGAATGACCGACCACGAGCCCTTCCAACGGCATCTCTCTCCATCCCTCGGGGTTGTCTCCAGTAAGAAGTCGCCAATCCATCCCTCCAGATCAGGGGTAGGCCACCTGGGCTCTTTTTATGACTGGTGGACTTCAACTCCCAGAATTCCTGAGCCAGCCACGCTGAGAGGAAAGGGAGAGGTTTCCAAGCTGAGCCATGCCGGCTCAGGAATTCTGGGAATTGAAGTCCACGAGTCACAAAAGAGCCAAGGTTGCCTACCCCTGCTCTAGATCAGGGGCGTCCAACCTCGGCACCTTTGAGACTTCTGGACTTCAACTCCCAGAATCCCCTAGCGAAAAAGCTGACCAAAAGGCAATCGAACCAGCAATTACCCGAACCGTCTTGGCACTTAAAAAACTGATCAGAACTCAACTACCGGTTGCAAATCTGGCTATTTTTTTTTCCTTAGAAGATACGTAGACGCCATCACTACAAGCGGCACCCGATCCTTACACGGCACAGCGTGATGGGTTTAGCGGAAACCCAACCGTCTCAGTACGCTCTGAACAGGCCTCCACTGATAAGGCACTTAAGGGATTGAACAAAAGCACACAACTGTTCCAGTTCCCAAACTGTTTCCCCGTTATCGGTCTGCCTGGTAGTTGAAAGATAAGCAAGAATCTCAAACCTCTCAACCTTGAATTTGCCTCTTGAAGAGAAGCATTTTTTTAAAAAACAAAAAAACAAAAATGCATATGGTAATAAAATGCTGGATGTGGGGTTGGGATTCAGCAGCCAAGGAGATAAATGCTGTCTACAAGGGTGGGAACTTGGAAGGGGAGTAGGACAACTGGATTACCACGAATAACAAGGGCAAATAAAATCACAGGGCAAAAGATTTAAAAACCTATCACAGCGCATCAGCTGGCATTAGAGTTGCTTACTAAACGAGAGATGGCATGCAGCAAAGAATACCACGAAGACCACCAAAAGTCCATTTCAGAGGCATCTAAAAATCTGGTTTATTCCATTACCTCCCTGCGTAAAACTCCACCAAGTATCCAGGCCATTGTATCCTTCAAAACACCTCCAGACACTGGTCTCCCTCTGATGAAGCAGCAGTTTGGGTTCAGTTCTACAAACAAACACCACACCAAGGGGGGGGGTCTCCGACAACTTGCCGCAGGCAACTCCTCACAGCCAACTCACTGTGCGACAACTCCCCACAGCCAACTCATCATCGTGGGACAACTCGCTGACGGACGGGACTTACACTAACGTCGAAGAAATAGTGGAATGGAATCCTTACAGAAAGGATGACAGAGGAGGGACAGAAGGGGAATGACAAAAACTGAAATATTTTCTTTATTGCTTATTTTTAAATAATTAAATTGAATTGTCGAATTGTCCCGCAGCGACAAGGTGTGGCAAGCTGTCCCGTGGCAAGTTGGCTGCGGCAAGTTGTCCCATCCCGCCACCGAGGGCCTGGCTTTTGTAGAGGGCGAGACTCGGGTGACCCCAAATTTGACACCCAAGTGAGACCAGGCTAAGCAGGCAACCAACACGTGACATGCAGACAAGCATTAAGGGGTGGGGGGTCTTTTACAATCTAGATCAGTGGTTCTCAACCTTTTTAATGCCGCGACCCCCAACCGGTCGTAAGTCGAGGACTACCCAACCGGTCTTAAGTTGAGGACTTTTCCTGCCCGGGAGCGCCGTGCATGCGTGGTGTCGCCCCCTGCGCCGGCCGAGGCGTAGCTGGCAAGCGACAGAGACGGAGCAGGCCGACCACCGGCTGGGCCACCAGCTGGCCCAGCCCAAGGGAGGTAAGGCACCCGCCGGGCCACACGTGCGTCAGCAACCCTCCCTGCGCCCGCCGGCCTCCCACCTCCCACCCCTGGCCTTCTTTTACTTACATTTTTAATAGTTGCTTAGTAGGGAGGGGTGGAAGCTTCCAGACAGCTCGCCTTCGCTGCAGACAACTTGCAGCACCATTTGCAGACTGGGACTTTTGGCAGGCTCAGCAGGGCAGAGACAGCCTGGACAATTCCTATTGGCTTTGGAAAGCCAATAGAATTAGACTCTATTCAAGAGAGTCTCTTCTATTGGCTTTCAAAAGCCAATAGAATAAAAGGGAGTAGCACAGCTAAGAAAAAGGGGGGGGAAATGGCGGACTGTGTTGTTTGGCGACCCCCGTGAAATGGTCGTTCGACCCCAAATGGGGTCCCGACCCACAGGTTGAGAACCGCTGATCTAGCTTCACCGAACGAAACTCTTTCATCCCACATGAACTAACAGGAATGCCCTGGGCACAAAACTGTCAAGTCGACCCAAACACCACAGGCAAGAGACCACCTCTTTTCAAACCCTGCCCTTAACTTTGGAACAACGGGAATCCCTTCCCAGAATACAGAACCCACAGAGTTGGGAGGGACCGTGGAGGTCATCTAGCCCAACCCCCTGCTCAGGCAGGAAAAACTACACTGTGTCAGACAAAGGGCTGTCCAGTCTCTTCTTAAAAGCTTCCAGCGTTGGAGCATTCACAAGTTGTCCCAACTGGTTAACTGTTCTCACTGTCAGGAAATTTCTCCTTAGTTCTAGGTTCTCCTAAAACAGAGGTTCTCAACCTTGGCAACTTTAAGACTTGTGGACTTCAACTCCCAGAATTTCTCAGCCAGCAAAGCTGGCTGAGGAATTCTGGGAGTTGAAGTCCACAAGTTCTTATAAAGTTGCCAAGGTTGAGAACCCCTGCCCTAAAACATTAGGGTTAATTTCCTTCCCCCCCCCCTATAATGCTCCTTGTCACAACCAGCCCTGGCTGTGACAGCACAACGACAACACATTCCAGGTCCTCTGCATGCTGAGGCTGATTCTTTACAGCTATGCTGTTGGGACTGAGAACATCCACCCCCACCACCAGCCCGAAAGCCCACAACCACATGCTTTTTCCTACTTAGATTCAGGCTCTGGTGCGCTCGGAGGCTGGGCAGTGGGTTGTGTGGCTGCGGCTTGCGTGGCTTCAGACAGTCTGCTGGCCTCTTCGTGGGCAAGGGAGGCGTAGAAGGCGGCTTCTGCGTTGTCGTACGTGGGTTTGCTGAACCACAAAGATTCCGTGTCCGGGTGCATAAAGTGCCAGGCGGGAGGTTGTGGTGGTGCAGCTGCTGAAATTTCCTGCGGCATCGGTGCCCCAGCGGCGGTGGTGTTCCCCCGCTTGCCCGGAGGCTGCTTCCTTAGGCTGTTCCGGCTCTTCTTCTCTTTCCGGCCCTTTCTGGGGAGATCCACGTGGCCACGTTCCTGCAGCCTCACCTTTCCGGGAGGGTGGCCATCAAACATGTTGGCGTAGAAGCACCGCTCGGCGTCGTCGTAAATCGGCTTCTCCAGCCAAACTTCCGACAGCAGAGCTCGCAAACCGGAGCCCGGAGGTTTGCCGTTCACCGTCTGGTTTGCGTCGTCTGCCGGGATGACCACCGCATCGGCCACGTGGGCTGGGGTGGAAGGAGTAGCCAGGGCCGTCACGTAGCCCTCGTCCGGCGTGACGGGCCCGGCACTGGCCAGCTTCAGGAGCGAGGGCGGCTGCAGCAAGTAGGGGAACGTCAGAAGTTGCGACTGTTCGACAAAGACCTTCTCGGCGTCGTCAAAGTGGAATTTGTTCAGCCACACGTCCTGGACGACGTGGTGGCACGCCGTGAGGCCGCCGTGGCTGCAGCGCAAGAAGGCCGGGTCTCTGCTGAGCTCGGCGTCCGCCTGGACGGCGTCTTCGGGCCGAAGCACCGCAGCAGCTGGCTCCACATCTTGAAGCCACACCGAGGGCAGAGTGGGCAACGAGTCGGCGAGCTTGAGGTGGTAGGCCGATTCCGCTTGGTCAAAGCGCGGCTTGTCAAACCATACGTGGTCAGCCAGCAGCCCCACCAAGACAGGATCTATTTGGGGGTCCCAAGACCTGGCTTTGGGGGAACACTTCCTTTTCTTCTGCTTCTTGCCACTCCCTGCCCGCCGCAGCTCAGCCTGCAACTCTTCCTCGGCACGCTCCTCGTGGCAGAAGCCGTTGACGGCGACCAGCTCCTGGCCAGGCCTGGCAGCCGAGGCAGCTAAAGCTGCTTCTCGCTCGTAGTGAAGCCTCTCGGCCTCGTCGTACTTATGCTTGTCCACCCAGACCTTTTCGGTGGGATACAGCAGCTTCCTGGTCCTCATCTTCCGAAGAGGCGGGCGGGGGCAGCATGAAGAGACAAGCACAAGAGGACAGTTGATGACATAACCGTCATAAACGTGAGTCAGTTGCCAACGGTTTGAACTTTGATCATGTGACCCCAGAGATGCTGCAACGGTCGTAAGTGTGGAAAAACAATCCTCAGCCACTTTTTTTCAGTGCCGTTGTAACTCTGAGCAGTCACTAAATGAACTGCTGTTAAGTCGAGAGCTACTTGCACACCTAGCCCTCGACTTACGACGTCAATCGGGGACCAGAATTTCCATTGCTAAGCCACACGGTGGTTAAATGAGTCCCGGGGAATTTTTACGGCCTGTTTTGCTGCTATGACGGTTATGTGAATTACTGCGGCTGCTAAGTAAATCATGCGGTCATTAAGTGGAACCAGCTTCTCTCATAGTCATTGCTTGTCAGACGCTGTCTGGGAAGATCGCAAATGGCAACCTCACAAACCGGGGGTGACGCAACCGTCGTAAAGGCATGCCGGTTGCAGAACACCCGAATTTTGATCCTGTAAACCAGGGGTCTTCAAACCTGGCCCTTTTATGACTAGTGGACTTCAACTTCCAGAATTCATCAGCCAGGCACGCTGGCTGAGGAATTCTGGGAGTTGAAGTCCACTCTTCTTGAAGTTTATATCAGAGTTTTCAAACTTGGCCCTCTCAGGACTTGTGGACTTCAACTCCCAGAATTCCTCAGCCAGGCAAGCTGGCTGAGGAATTCTGGGAGTTGAAGTCCACAAGTCACAAAAGGGCCAAGTTTGAAGACCCCTGAGGTAAACTGTGTGTGTTATGCTGATATGGTCATTAAGGCAAGGACGGATTGTTAAGTCCCATTTTTTCAGCGCCACAGTAACTTCAAATGGCCGCCAAACAATTGATTGTAAGTCGAGGACTATCTGTATACAAAGCCTTAATTGTGTGAATGATTACACTGGTTTTTATTTTTTAAAAAGCGCTTTAAGCAAATTATTTAGAAAGCTCTGCCTGTTGTCATGCTCTACTACGCCAACATTATTTTATTTACTTATACTTCATGTTTCTTAACCGCCCATCCTCGTGGCTACTACTTGAGCAACAGCTGCAGAAGCAGACCAGCTGTGTCTGCCAGATGTTCGGACTTTTAACCTTCCCACCATCTGCCCCCCCCCATCGGTCACAAAAGGGGCTGAAGTCCTAAACATCTGGAAGAGGCAGAGAAACACTTCTGGAGAAAATCAGAACTTCCCTGGGGTGGGTTGAAATGTGTCTGTCAAAGGTCTTGGGGTGGCTAGGGTTTTTTGGGCTGCAGTCCCTGACTTTGATCAATACTGTCCGAGCCAAATTCCAATTTATTAAGGGGATTTAATGCCGCGGCAGGAGACAATTCTTGGGGTTGGAAGCTACAGTAGTGGCCAAAATTGTGGAAACCTTTTTGGGAAAAGTGTACGGTAGAAATGCCACCTTTGGTTACGTTTCCACCCATTTTTCTTCTCATTTCTTTATAACTGTAGCCCTGTTCACTTAATAATACTATTTTACACTGCTTTCTGGGTGACCAGTCAACTCTTTGCACCATGACTTTAATTTTATGACATTTTACAAGCTCACAAAAAAAACCCCAACCAACTTGATGGCGATCACATAACACACTGACAAATGTCCTCCTCTCAGCTTCAATACATGGCACCAATAACTGGATCCTACCGTGATCTGATTGGCTCATTGCCAAAACAAGATGACACCCGATTGGCTCTCTAAACGCTCATGCTCATTGGCTGCAATCGGATGAAGGAAAGCTACCTGAGATCAACCTAAGCAAGTTGTGCTTCCTTTTTCTGGTTATTTGGCTATAACTTTTCACAGAATGCAGTACAGATAATTGAACAGCCTTTGCTGCATTACATTCTTGATTAAATTATCTTTCCATTGATATATAATTTTATGGCACTACTCCAAAAAAAGTGGTGTTATTAGCCAGGCATCAGACCTCAAAAATACTTTTCCCAAAGGTTTCCACAATTTTGGCCACTAATGTAAGCAGGACTGGGCCTGATTACTATTTGGATGGATGGGAGACCACCAGGAAATACGTGGACTGCAGGCTAGATTAGAAAGATAAAAAAAAATCCTGGAAGATGATTGGTTAAGAAAACAGCATGAACTCTCCCATAAGTCCTTAAGAGGCTTAATGTGCATTTTGAGGGATAGTGGTAGAACTAGTGATCTAGTTACGGGTCTCTGTTGTTACCCTTAACATTCAACACAAGTAGCCCTCACTTAGTGACCAAAATTGGGACCGGCAACTTGGTTAAGTCAAGCAGTCGCTAAGTGAACCTGCAACTGTACTTATGATCTTATTATAGCTGTCCTTTGCTGTAGGCAAGTCATAAATGCAAGGACAGGTTGCAAAGTTACATCATCGTAACGGCAAATGGTTGCTGTACAAGACAGTCGCTAAACGAGGATTGCCTATACCGAAAGAATCCAGTCCCATCCCTCCAGATGAAGGGCAAGAGGCTCAAATTTATGGCCCAAAACATCTTTATAAACTTTTAATTCCAATGACAACTGGCTTCTTGATTAAAACGTTTTAAGAAGCTGGTTGGCAAAATTAAATGTGCTGAAATTTGATAAACCAGATATATATACTAAGGCAGAATTTCTGAACGCTTGCCAGTTTTATATACGATTGATGTAAGGTAATTTTGGGGCATCCCTGTGGACAAATATGCGGTCCACTTGAGGATGAAATTGTTTGGTATTAACCTGGAGAAAAATCAGGCTATTCCTCTGAGTCTTGTTGTTGTTGTTGTCGCTGTTTAAAATGTACTATTTTTCATCTCAGGTATGTTAGTAACGGTTTTCCCCTACTTACTGTTGGAGACTTGAAAAGGAGCCCTCAACTACAAATTTGAAAAAACTACTTGTCTAACCTTCAGCCCATCCATCACAAGGTCGTAGTCAGGTGTTAAAAAGCTGTGTGCTTAAGTCCCGGACTAAAGCATTATGTGAAACTTCCAAGGAATTGTGACAGGCAAATGTCACTGACATCACAATGCTAGCTCAGGAGAGGCAAAACCAGGACCTGTAATAGTAGCTCTAGCCTCGTGTAAATTATATGACTGTCCCAATACTAGTATATATATTTTCCGCTGTACCTTCCTATTTCCTACTCGTTTATAACCCAGCGTTGCATTAATGTGGTTTTTCACATACAAAGCCATACAAGAAACATTTTAACCGTGCTCCTGACATAACATATATCTTGGGGAATGTTGTATATCATCGGTCTTGGATCTAAAGCAGATCAAAGAATAAGATACCAGCCCAAGAACTAGGAAAGAGACACGGGTGTTATCGAAAGATTGAAGCAGGGAGACTTAAGGACCTGATGTGTTTTGTTAATAAGTTTAAACACATTTTGACAAAGGGAAGTCTAATTTCTGCCAGGAGAAAATGGGAGGAGTTTTATTTTAACACCCAGGTGCTTTTTTTGTGTGTCAAAATACACAAAATACAATGACATCTTTCTATCCTACGAATCAAATTCTGCCCTCGTTAAAGGAAGCTCAGCATTTACATGAAGTTTGAAAGGAAAAGAAAACCCCAGGAAAAAAGTGGCAGAGTTTTAAACAATGTGGGGAGACTTGTACCCAACACGACGTGCTAGAAAAGGGGCGTTGACTTACCTGAACGCCTTTTCTCAGCACGGAGATGGATAATCCACGCAGTGGGTTGAGACTGTATTCCTGGCCAATCAGATCAGTCAGCCAAAGTTGCCACGCCCCGTCTTGGACCATGATCCTTTAGTCTTGACTCGAGCGCAGCCATTGACTGACAGTAAGACGTTTTGGCTCCACTAAATATACCCTATTATTCTAGTCTATAAGGGTGGGTGTGGATTATCCATCTCCGTGCTGAGAAAAGGCGTTCAGGTAAGTCAACGCCCCTTCTCCAGCACTGGAGATGGATAATCCACGCAGTGGGACATACCAAAGCCTATTGTCCCTTGGGTTGGGGAATAGACTGGTCCCGTGTGCAACTTTGGTCTAGCACCTGCTGGAGAACCCTCCTACCGAAGGAGGCCTCTGCAGAGGAGTACCTGTCGATTTTGTAATGACGAATGAATGGAGAGGGCGAGGCCCAAGTGGCTGCCCTGCATACCTCTTCAATAGAAGCCTGCATGGCCCATGCTGCTGAGGTGGCAGCACTCCTTGTGGAATGGGCCGTGATATGCTTGGGGACTTGCAAGGACTCCGCCTGGTATGCCCCCGTGATGCATGCCCTAATCCACCTACCGATGGTAGAGGACGAGACCTTCCGGCCCCTAGTAGCAGGGTTGAAGGATATGAAAAGCGCTTCCGAGCGTCGGAATTCCGCTGTGCGTGAAATGTAATGTCTTAGTGCCCTGCGTACGTCCAAGGTGTGCCATTGTTGTTCCAGGGGATGAGCTGGGTTTTGACAGAAGTCTGGTAGGACTATTTCCTGTGATCTGTGAAAAAGGGAGTTGACCTTTGGAATGAATGAAGGGTCTATTCTTAGGACTACCTTGTCCCTGTGAAAATGGCACAGGTCCTTCCTCATTGAGAGAGAAGCTAACTCGGATATCCGCCGAGCTGACGTGATGGCTACCAAGAATGCTACCTTATGGGTCAGATAGCGAATGTCACATGTTTTGAGTGGTTCGAAGGGCGCTCTGGTAAGAGCTTGTAGTACTCGTGGTAGTTCCCACGATGGATACCTATGCACGGTTGGCGGTCTGATGTTTGCAGCCCCCGTGAGGAAGGATCGTATTAAGGGATGCTTGCCCAAGGATTCACCGGGGCTGGCAGAAAGTATAGTTGAGAGGGCGGCGATTTGCCTGCGCAGTGTGTTTGGCGAGAGGTCCCTCTCTAGGCCATCTAGTAAAAATTCTAGGATCTTGGGAATTGTGATCCCTTCGAGTAACAATTCCTGTTTAGAGCACCATGATTGGAAGCTTCTCCACGTGGCCTCGTAGATACGGTTCGTGGAGGGGCGCCTTGATGCCTGTATGACCCTAATTACACCCTGTGAGCAAGCCCCCTTGGCTAAAATTGACCGTTCAAGAGCCAGACGGCTAGTTGTAGCCATTGTGGCTCTGGGTGGGAGATCTCCCCCTGCTTGAGGGAGATCCTCTCCGGAGGAATCCGCCATGGATTCGTGCGGGAGAGACTCCTCAAGTCTGCGAACCAAGGTCTCCTTGGCCAATAAGGGGCCACAAGGATTACCTCGGCCCTTTCCCGCAGAATCTTGCGTACTACCGCCGGAAGGAGAGGTAAGGGTGGAAACGCGTACAGGAGCCCCCTTGGCCATGGGCTCCGTAACGCGTCCGTCTGCTCTGCTCCCTTGGATGGGAATCGGGAGAAGAAGCGAGTTAGGTGGGCATTGGAAGGAGAGGCAAAAAGGTCCACCTGGGGAAGCCCGAAGCGGTGACAGACCTCCCTGAAGATCCTCGGGTGTAGTTGCCACTCCGAGTGATCTATTGTTGATCTGCTCAACAGATCTGCTTGGATGTTTGCCTCCCCCGATATGTGGTCGGCCTTTATGGAGGCCAGATTTTGTTCCGCCCAGGCCCCCAGTAGGAGGGCCTCGGCCGAGAGCGAGCGAGAGTGTGTGCCCCCCTGACGGTTTATGTGGGCCTTGGCTGTCACGTTGTCCGTCAGGACCAGTACGTGCCTGCCTTTTATGCTGCTGTGAAAATGCCTTAACGCTAGGTGAATAGCCCGCAGCTCGAGCCAGTTTATGTTGTGTCGGAGATCCACCGCTGACCAGCGGCCCTGTGTCCACTTGGTCCCCAAGTGGCCTCCCCAGCCGAATAAGCTCGCATCTGTTGTGACTACTACTCTGTCTGGTTCCCTGAAGGGGGACCCCCTGAGGAGAGCTGGAGATAGCCACCACCTGAGGGAGTGTCGTACTCTCAGAGGTATGCCTACCCTCTTCCGGGATGCACTGATTTGTTGTCTCTGAAACGGGAGCATGAACCATTGCAGTTCTCTTGAGTGCAGCCTTGCCCAAGGAACTATTGCTATGGTCGATATCATCTTCCCTAGCAGCTGGGAGAGGCAGACCAGCGTCACTGACTGACCGCGGCTTACCTGTTTTACGGCTTTCTTTATGCTGCTGAGGCGTTCCTGTGATAGGTACACCTTGCATTCCTTTGTGTCTATGACCGCTCCCAGGTGGAGTATTCTCGTAGTTGGGGTTAGATGGCTCTTTGGAAAGTTCACCGAGAAGCCGTGGTCCTGCAGCATTTTTATCACTAACTTTAGGTCCGCCCGAGACTGCTGGGCGGACGATGACTGGATTAGAATATCGTCCAGGTAGCACTGGACTCTGACTGGTACGTTTCTTAGTTGTGCTGCCAGAACCGCCAGAATCTTGGTGAACACCCTGGGCGCTGATGACAGGCCGAATGGAAGTGCCCTGTATTGAAAATGGTGCCCCCTGTAGGCAAACCGTAGAAAGCGGCGGTGAGCCAGAGAGATAGGGATGTGCAAGTATGCCTCCGTGAGGTCGATCGATGCCAGAAAATCCCCTTTCCTTACGCTTCCAAGGATGGAGCGTAGTGTCTGCATTTTGAATTTGCGGTATTTTATGTAGAAATTTAGCCTTTTCAAATCCAAAACGGCTCTCCAACCCCCCGAGGGTTTTGGGACCACGAAGAGGATAGAATAAAACCCCTGGTCTCTCTGGTTCATAGGCACCGGCTCTACGGCCCGTATGTTTAGAAGGTGCTGAACGGCCTCGTTCATGAGCCTTCTCTTTGTTGGGTTTGTGGGACAGGGGCACGGGCGGAAGCGGTTCGGGGGCTTTGAGAGAAATTCTAGAGATAGACCATGACGTATGGTGTTCCTGACCCATACGTCCGTGGTGGTCTCTTCCCACTGGGGAGCAAACCCTGCTAGTCTGCCCCCTATGGGAAGGTCTGGGCGGGAGTCATCTGGTACGGCGGAAGGGGCGGTTGTTCCCCCGAAAGGGCCGTCTTCCCTGTGTTTGCCTATGTCTTGTGTTCTGTCTGTCCCCCTGTCTTTCCCTATCCTGTCTAGCTTGGAAGGGTTGGGAATATTGAAAGTAGTTGACCCTGGCTTCCGTACGAAAGGATTGTTTCCTTCCCCAGGAGCCGGGTCTCTTGTCCTGCCTTTTAAGCATGTGTTTAAGGACCTTGCGCTTGTCCTTGTTCTCTGTCAGTTATGGCGTTAGTGCCTCACCAAACAGCTTTGCCCCTTGGTACGGAGCCGAAGCCAATTTCCACTTGGATTTGGTATCCGCCTGCCAGTTCTTTAGCCAGAGGATGCGCCTGCTCGTGTTTTTTGCCGCCATTGCCTTGGCTGAAAACTTGGTCGCTAAAAGTGTTGCGTCCGACGCATATTCCGTGGCCGCTACCATTTTGCTGAGTTCCTGATGAGTGCGTATATCTTCCCTGGGAACCCGGCCCTGTAGCTCACGGAGCCAACAAAGTGTGGCTCTGGTGAAAAAGGACGTGGAGGTAGACGCCCTGGTAGCCCAAGCTATTGCCTGGTGCGTTCTCCTGTAGTTGGACTCACTCTTTCGGTCCTCGGCTTTAAGAGCCTCAGCAAAATCTCCTGATATGGCCGTGTCCGATATCAGGGGACCTATGGGTTCGTCCACCACCGGCACCTCCAATGTTCCCTCTAGCTCCCTTGCTACGTTAAATAGCTTCCTCTCCGCATTGCTAGGAGCGGTAGGGAGGTTGGCGCTGCCCACTGTTTCCTTATTGTGTTTAGGAACATGGTCGGGCATGGTATGCGGTGTTGAGTGGTTACCTTTTCGGCGAACGTCGGCTCAGCCTCCGTGTCAACTGTGACAGGCTCCGCTGGTGTCCCATGCCCCAGATGGGCTGTGGCCTCAGCCTTGCGCAGAATAGTAACAAAAAGAGAAGGGTTAAACAGGCCGCTGAAGGACGGCCCTTGAGGTGAGGTGTCCTCCTCCTCCTCAGACATTTGAATCCCTTGTGACGTACCTGGCTGGTCCAGGTAAGCTTCCTCAGAGACCGACGAGTCTGAGACGGAGGAGAGGTCCTGATGGTCCTCCGTTTCCTCCCGATGCCTCGTTCTAAGTCCTAGAGACTTGGCTTTTGAAGTTTGAGCCCTGGCCTCAAATGCACGGTCCACTGCCTGTGCTATTAGGGTAGCTAGCAGATCCCCCGTCAATGCAGGAGGAGTGACCATTGCCTGCGACCCTGCAGGTGCTGTGGTTAGCATGGTCCTCGGGGTTTCCTGTAACCTCCGTGGGGAGGGGGATCGGGAGAGCGATGAGAATTCGCCTATCCCACCCTCTGTTTGGGACTGTGATGAGCTCCCTAATGACCAAATGGCCCGTGGGGATGAAGGGAGACCCAGCGGTAGATCAGGACCTATTCCCCCATTCTGCCTATTTTCAATTCTGGCCCTTTTCTGGGCTCTGTCGAACTCTTTTTCTAGGGCTTGGTGTCTTCTGATTGCCTGTTTGTCAGCCTTCTTTGATGACTTCCTTGCAGCCTTTCTAGGGGCTGCAGAGGATTCCGAATCCTCTGAAGCAGGTGCTCCAGAGGATGAAGGCGGGGCTCCAGTGGAGGGAATGATTGCTTCCTCCATTCTCCACTAACGCTGGGCCGCGATAGGGGGGACCCAGGTAGTAGGAGAGCTCCAACTTTGAGTAAGGACAGGCGCACTACTGGGGGCGTCTGGAACTCAGGAGCAGACTCTGCCAAATTGTCAGAGTTAGTCACTGTGCACGGATAAGAACAGGCACGCTAATGGGAATGCCTGGAACCCGGCTTGACTATGGTGGGTAAGGACAGGCACGCGACTGGGGATGCCTGGAACCCACCACTAAATCCAGAGGCGTACGGGCCACTAATGGGGGACCCGAAGTCTGGAAGGAGCCAAAGGCAACTAAACCCAGTTAGTTATGAAAGGTTCTTATTTACTTTAGGTAGAAGACACCAAGTCCTGGCATCAGTAGCTATGTGTCTGATTTGAATGTCTCTGAATGACTAATAGATGCTTTAGTACCCCAGTACTGCTTGCCTATTATTCACTCCAGCGGCTGAACCTAGCTTCCTTAAGGAACTTTAACTCCCCTGTTTGGACAAAAAATATGGCCGCCGCTGCCAGGAAACTACTGCGCATGTGTTAACAAGGCTGCCTATGCCACGTGCGGTTGTAACAAAGAGCTGCGCTGCCTTTCTGTCTTTTTTTTTGTTTGTTTGTTTGTTTTTGTTTTGTTTTGTTTGTTTGTTTTAAACGCGAGGGGCTGCCCGAGCCTCCCCCCCGTTTGTTTAAGGCGGCTGCCGGCTGTTGGAAGGTGGCTGGGGTTGGTTAGGGAGGGGAGTTAGGGATTTCCCCCTTTTAAGTGGGGGAGGTTTCCCCTGTAGGAATCTGACTTCCTGAGTTTTACAATTTAGCAAGGAAATTTTGAGTGGTCAATTAAATTGAATTAAATTATCTCTAATTAACTTTTAAACTAAGCAATTTCAGCTACTAGAAAAAATCCCCCCCTAATGGAAAGGAACTATACCTGCCCAGGAGCCAAAAGTTCTAGATGTGTCTTCATGGCGAGATCAGTCAAGACTGGGGGATCATGGTCCAAGACGGGGCGTGGCAACTTTGGCTGACTGATCTGATTGGCCAGGAATACAGTCTCAACCCACTGCGTGGATTATCCATCTCCAGTGCTGGAGAACGTTTGTATTGGGTATTGTGGCATACAAAACTATCGGCAGTTTCGCCAACGTCGAAGAATTGAAGGGTTATAAACAGCATTGTTACAAAACTAGAACTTCCTGGACTGAAATGTGATTTTTCTTGTCCTGACACACTGTTACATCAAAAGGAAAAACAAATGAAAAGAAGATAACACAAAAACAACAGGTATTTGCAAAGGGGGGGGGAGAGAAATGGCTTCTAAGTCAAGAAATGTTTCATGTTGGCAGATACTTACTTTCTGGTTCCTAGGTCAGCATTAAAAGGAGAAGAAAGAGAGAAAGTAAACATATTGTTTCTAAAGATAAAAACAGCAGAGAGCAAAACCAACAAATCCGCTGGAACAGGACTGTAAAAACCACTACTCTTCAGATTGCACTATTGGTTACTACTGTGTTTCTTAATCTTGGCAACTTGAAAATAGGTGGACTTCAACTCCCAGAATTTGACTGGGAATTCTGGGAGTTGAAGTCCATACATCTTTGCCATGCTTGAGAAACATTGGCACATGCCAGTCAAGCAGGGGTAGGCAACCTTGGCTCTTTTATGACTCGTGGACTTCAACTCCCAGAATTCCTGAGCCAGCATGGGGGGAACTATGGCCCCTTTATGACTTGCGGACTTCAACTCCCAGAATTCCTGAGCCACCATGGGGAAACTAGGGCCCCTTCATGACTCATGGACTTCAACTCCCAGAATTCCTGAACCAGCCATGCTGAGGGGAAAGGGAGAGGTTTCCAAGCTGAACCATGCTGGCTCAGGAATTCTGGGAGTTGAAGTCCACGAGTCATAAAAGAGCCAAGGTTGCCTACCCCTGTGCCAGTGGGACAAGGACACCTGCTGGATTCATAAATTCCATTTTCCTTTAAGTCCAAAGTCAACAAATTTCCAACATGTCTTATAAATAATCCCCTCCACACACACATCACCAATCCTTGAGAGCTACGTCTTATCATTTTAAAAATTTAAACTTAAAATAAGCCACGTTATGAAAATAGTTCCCAAGCCACCAGCAAGACGTATGGTGGAACTTTATTTCAGATTGTGAATAAATTAATTTTATTTTAAAACTAGCTATTATTATTTTATTATTATTTTTAAAATTTATAAACCGCCCCACTCCCGAAGGACTCTGGGCGGCTAACAATAAAAAACACATAAAACATAACAAACAACAATACAAAAACAATCATCCAGGGGTAAGGTTTTATAAACCCCAGGCCTGCCGGAAAAGCCAGGTCTTAAGTAGCTTACGGAAGACCAACAGGGTGGGAGCGGTCCTAATCTCCGGGGGGAGCTGATTCCAAAGCGTGGGCGCCATCACAGAGAAGGCCCTCCTCCGTGGCCCCGCCAAATGGCACTGCTTGGCCGACGGGGCCCGGAGGCCCAGCCTGTGGGATCTAACCGGACTTAGGGAACTATGAGGTAGTAGGGGGTCTCGCAAATAGCCTGGCCCTGAGCCATATAGGGCTTTAAAGGTAATGACCAACACCTTGAATTGGACCCGCAGACCAATAGGCAACCAGTGCAGCTCACGGAGGATAGGTGTAACGTGGGTGTATCGAGGAGCACCCACTATCACTCGCGCGGCTGCATTCTGGACCAACTGTAGTCTCCGAATACTTTTCAAGGGTAGCCCCATGTAGAGCGCGTTGCAGTAGTCCAAACGTGAGGTGACTACTACCTCCAGTTCCTCCTTCCTAAACCCTCTCCCAAAAAAAGGAGTCAATTCTGCTATTCAGTGTAATACTCTTGCCGAACCCACTGAACTAAATTTATTAAAGCTAACATCCTTTTGATTGTTTTCCAAATATGAATATGTACACTATCTTCAACATATAGAGATGGATAGATAATATTAATAATGAAGTGGTAAGGGACCTTGGAGATCTTCTAGTCCAATCCCCTTGCTTATGCAGGAAACCCTGTACCATTTCAGACAAATGGCTGTCCAGTCTCTTCTTAAAGACTTCCAGTGTTGGAGCATTCACCGCTTCTGGAGGCAGGTTGTTCCACTGGTTAATTGTTCTGTCAGGAAGTTTCTCCTTAGTTCTAGGTTGCTCCTCTCCTGGATGAGTTTCCATCAGTTGCTTCTTGTCCTGCCTTCAGGCGCTTTGGAGAATAGCTTGACTGCCTCTTCTTTGGGGCAGCCCCTGAGATACTGGAAGACTGCTATCCTGTCCCCTCTCGTCCTTCTCTTCATTAAATTAGACATGCCCAATTCCAGCAACTGTTCCTTATATATTTTAGCCTCCAGTCCCCTGATCATCTTTGTTGCTCTTCTCTGCACTCTTTCTAGAGCAGTGGTTCTCAACCTTTCTAATGCCGCGACCCCATAATACAGTTCCCCATGTTGTGGTGACCCCCAACCACTTATACATCACCGGGTGCCAGGGGCGTGGCCAAAGGGGGAAAAAATGGTGGACTGCGTTGTTTGGCAACCCCCGTGAAATGGTCGTTCGACCCCAAATGGGTCCCAACCCACAGGTTGAGAACCACTGTTCTAGGGTCTCAACATCTTTTTTACATTGTGGTGATAGATAGAAAGATGGATGGATGGATGGATGGATATAGATGATGGATATAGACAGAAGATAGACAGACAGACAGACAGCTGGATATAGATGAAAACAACCCCAACTCTTATCTAGATTTCAGTATATTTAATGTAAGTTAAATTATAACTAAAAATATAAATTATACTATGAAGGTATCTTTCCTCTAGGTAAGAATGTGTTATTCTATATGAGGTCCCAGCTACACATAAAAACATTCTAAAATCCTATTAATCATTTCAGCGCTAAACTATAAACAATCAAGGTGGGCTCCTGTTTGAAACACGGCCACAAACACGCTGTGGGGGGCAACTTGTAAAACTATCCATCCCCCACCACCAAAGCCCCTGGAACTGACCTGCCAGTAAGCAAGGCACATTGCAGTGCATGAATTGACTGGCATTCTCCCTGTCCTGTTGCGCATGTGGACAGCCATAAAAAAAAAAATCACACACTATTCATAACTAGACTCACAATACGGTAATTTTTTAATTTAAGCTCGTCTCCGCGAACGGCAGGGTTTTTTTTGCTGTACGATCAATAAAAGCATGCCTGAATTTGGTGGATCACAAATGTTTATTCCTGTGCTGAAAAGCTAAAGAAAAGCAGAGTGAAGACCAGTTAAAACAGCATGCTAGGTTCCCATCAAAAGTAAATAGGTCTGGAACAGAAACAGCTGCCAAAAAGAAAGAAAGAAAGAAAGAAAGAAAGAAAGAAAGAAAGAAAGAAAGAAAGAAAGAAAGAAAGAAAGAAAGAAAGAAAGAAAGAGAGAGAGGGGGGGGGGAGAGAGAGAAGTAATAGCAGCTTATATCTAGTGATACAGATGAAAAAATCCGCATAACAATTAAAGTACCATATCCTAGCACACAGCACATTAAAAATTGAACAGGAACTGCATCAAAGAGAAGGGCAATGACACAGCAGGTATAAGACTGGTGTTTTTTTTTTTTTGTTAAATAACCGGTGCAGATGTTAGAGCTGCTCAACTTCTAAAGACGAAACATATAAAAGCCATGACATCTGTAACTAGAACTCCTTTTAACAACTGAGAAAGGTCACATTGGACAAAGCCACCGAGTCACAAAAAAGAGGTGCAGAACCATCACAAAATAAATTCAGGCAGTCCTGAACTGGGCCCAGAATTTCTCTGGCTATTAGGCCAGGGGGGGTTGGCTAGGAGACTCCTGCCTGATTTTTAACACCATTTGCGCCAAGATTGTTAAGCAAAGCACGCAGTTGTTCAGTAAACCAGCTTCCTCCAGTGGCTTTACTCACTGGAAACTTGCTAGGATGGTCTACGGTGGCACTCGCGTGGCCCTGGGACCCTACCATTTTTACAGACACACGCCGTATCCACCTTTTTCTGCAACTCTAGGGATCTTGCAAGAGTCATAAGTGAAAGGACCAGCGGCTGTAAGTCGCTTTTTCCCCCCAGTGCAGTTACAACTTCAAATGGACGCTATGGGTGTGAGGAAATCTGTTCAATCTTAATGGGACTCTTTTGACCCACCTCCAAGTGGCCTCAAGAGCTCTCGGGGAAGCGTGCTAAAGACCAGATTGCAAGGAATCTTAAATCCTTCCCTTCCCCACCATCCAGTCAGAGCTGAAGAAGCTTCTAGGACAGTGATTCTCAACCTTTCTAATGCCGTGACCCCATAATACAGTTCCCCATGTTGTGGTGACCCCCCCAAGTGGGTGTGGCCACCAATAAGGGAGTAGGTCAGCTAGGGAAAAGGGAAAAAAATGGCAGACAACGTGGTTTGGCGACCCCCGTGAAATGGTCGTTCGACCCCAAATGGGTCCCGAGCCACAGGTTGAGAACCACTGTTCTAGGATGAGAAGCGAAACAGTCTTCAAAGAAAAACAAAGCAAGTCCAGTGGCCTCTTGAAAAAGCACCTTTGGGAGAAGGATGAAAAGAAAAGAGGAAGAGGAGGAAGATGGGAAGGAAAGAAGGAGAAGGATAGGAGAGACAGAAAGAAAGAGAGAGAGAGAGAAGGAAAGGAAAGAAACAAAAAAAGAAGGAAAGGAACGAAGGAATGGAGAGAGAGAGAGAGAGAGAGAGAGAGAGAAAGAAAGAAAGAAAGAAAGAAAGAAAGAAAGAAAGAAAGAAAGAAAGAAAGAAAGAAAGAGTCTGCAAGGAATATAAATCCTTCCCCACCATCCAGTCAGAGCTGAAGAAGCTTCTTGGAGGAGAAGGGAAACGTCTTCAAAGAAAAACAAAGAAAGTCCAGTTGTCTCTTGAAAAAGCACTTTTGGGAGAAGGATGAAAGGAGAAGAGGAAGAGGAGGAAGATGGGAGGGAAAGGAGGAGGATAGGAGAGAGAGACAGAGAGATAGAAATAAAGTCTGCAAGGAATATAAATCCTTCCCTTCCCCACCATCCAGTCAGAGCTGAAGAAGCTTCTAGAATGAGAAGGGAAACATCTTCAAAGAAAAACAAAAAGTCCAGTTGCCTCCTGGAAAAAGTACCTCTGGGACAACCATGACCTGGATGACTGAGAATCTCCATAGACATCAATCAATCAGAACACAGCTGGAAGGGACCTTGGAGGTCATCTAGTCCAACCCCCTGCTCAAGCAGGAGACCGTTACAGGAGTTGGAAGGGGCCTTGGAGGTCTTCTAGTCCAACCCCCTGCTCAAGCAGGAGACCATTACAGAATAAGAGTTGGAAGGGACCTTGGTTAGACACTTGTGATTAAAACACTAACAAAATTGGATTGGTAAGAAAAGAGTTTGTTCTGCAGAAAATAGAAAAAGCAGTTTGCAGAAGTTCTAAACCAGAGATCACACTCAAAACATTCAAATTCATAGCATTCTAGACACTTCTATCGCAACGCCCCCCTCCCCTCCCGTCCCCTCCTATCCCATTTGAAAAGACTTCAGAGGACACAATCTTGATTACATCCTGATTTCAAAACTTCCCCTGCCCACCCTTTTGTCTTGTTAAGTCCATCGTGTGAAAAGGAGGGGATACAGAGGCAATAAACAAAGGCAATAACCCTGCAGGCACATTTCCCCCCCCCACACACACAAAACCTTTTATTTTTAAACTTCTGTGTTGCTCACACTAGTCCAAACCCTGCTCAAGCAGGAGATACCTATGTCATTTCAGACAAGTCCCATCTTTGCTTCAAAACCTGCAGTGATGGAGCACCCACAACTTCTGGTGGCAAGTTGTTCCACTGGTTAACTGTCCTCCCTGTTAGGAAATTCCTCCTTAGTTCCAGGTTGCTTCTCTCCTTGATTTAGTTTCCATCCGGTGGTGCTTCTTCTCCTGCCTTCTGGTGCATTGGAGAATAGCTTGACCCCCCCCCTTCTTTGTGGCAGCCTCTCAAATATTGGAAATACTGCTATCATTCCCCCCCCCCCCGCGTCCTTCTCTTCATTAAACTAGACCAGGGGTCTTCAAACTTGGCTCTTTTATGACTGGTGGACTTCAACTCCCAGAATTCCTCATCCAGGATGCTTTAAGACAGGGGTCTTCAAACTTGGCCCTTTGATGACTGGTGGACTTCAACTCCCAGAATTCCTCAGCCAGCGTATGCTGGCTGAGGAATTCTGGGAGTTGAACTCCACCAGTCATCAAAGGGCTAAGTCTGAAGACCCCTGAACTAGACCTACTCAATTCCTGCAACCGGTCTTCATATATTTGGGTCTCCAGCCCTTTAACCCTCCCAGCTGATTTGGGGGATGGGGGGGACTCAGTTGAACTTTAGAGAGGATGGGTGGACTTCAATTCCCAGAATTCCCAGCGTCGGAAGACCACCCACCCTAAAGCTGCCCCGGTTGAGAAATAACTGCTTAATGCACAAGTCCCGATGGGGATTTCCTTGCCCGGACCCCCCCCCCACCACCACCAAGGGCCACCAGCCCAGGCGGATCTCCAGCCCCGATGCTGAACCACAACCCCGCAAGGTAGGCCGGCGAAAGGCAAGGAAGAAAGGCTCGCCCGCCTCCCCCCACTCTCCTCTTATAGAGGGGGCTGGTCTGCAATATCCCGCGCCAGCCCTTCGGTTCCTCCCCATACAGACGAAAAATCCGCCCCCCAAAAGAAAATGGAGGTGTGGCGCCCGCGGGCGCCCGGGTGGGGAAGGCGGAGACCCGCCGGGTCAAGCCGGACCGGACACGAGTTCGAATTTTGATGGACCACCGGAGAGGCCTCCCGACGTGTGGCCGGCCGGCCAACCGACCCGACGGGCGCCCGGCGAAGGAAGGGGCTCTACTCACGCAAGGATGCCGAAGAGGATAACGAGGCAGCCGGACTGAGCGCAACCCTCCCTCTCCTCACGCTCCGGCGGAAAGAAGGCAGGCGCGCTCCGCGCATGGGTTTGTGGGAGCGGCGCCTCTCCGGGCGAGCTCACTCCCTGCAGAGCCGGGGAGGGGGGTGGACGAAAGAGAGCGGGCGACACCAAAAGGGACAACCGAGACGGAAGGGGAGAATTTGCGGCGAGGAGACATTCTGGCATATCGAGGAGATTTCACGAGTGCCATGACAGGCGAAGCTTTTCCTTTTTTCCCCCTTTTTCTGCCTTTTTTCTTTCTTGCCCCCCCCTTCGACTACACTAATGGAACAGGCCGGGTTGAGAGGACGAGGCCACGGTGGCTGAGGGGAGGGGGGTGTCTAAAGTTGAGGGGTTTTTTTCCCTCCCCCAGAAAATGTTTTGGTTTCACTCGTTCTCGTCACATCTGCGAAGAAAATGATTTCCCGCAGGGAGGAGTACCGAGGGATTTGGGGGAGGGGAGGAAAAACCCACGACTTTCTCGCTCCCCCCCCCCCATTTGCTGGATTGAAGTCGTCCAAAGGTGCCTGGAGGAAACCAATGCAGTGTCAGTGAAGGGGAGGGAGGCGAATGGAATGGTCCACGGCGCATGGAGGAAACCAATACAATGCCAGTGAAGGGGAGGGAGGTGAATGGAATGGTCCACGGCAAAAGAAGGGGGGGAGAGAAATCATCCTTTTCCAGCAGTGGAGCAGAGAATACCCTGGACTGGTTCTGGGTCAGATTTGGGGTGGGCATCTTCTGCAAAGAGGCAGCTCTCTATGCCAACACCTGGACACCTCCAAACCTTTGCATTAATCAAACTTCCAAACCCTGATTGGAAAAACTTGGGCAGACTTTTGGGTTAGTTCAGGGCCATTATAACTTTGAAGGTCACATAAGCAAAGGTCCAGCATTGCCTATCAGTTCAAAAAAAGGAGGGGGAACTTCATTGATCTATGACAGTTGTTAAGTTAGTAACGTGGTCGTTAAACAAATCGGCCTTCCCCATTCACTTTGCTCATCAGACCCGGAACATGGCAACTCTCATAAATATGAGCCAGTTGCCAAGCGTTGAAAGAAAAGTCTTCATCAGGGTCCAGTCCAAGCCGGGAATAAACAACATGGCGACTGCTTTAGAGAGAAGGTTGCAGTTTATTGAAGAGCAGAGCCAGACAATTAGATGGCTCTGGAAGAAAAGAGAGAGAGAGCACACGTAGGGAGTGGGTTTTTATATCCTCTGGAGCCTTTTGTCTGGAGTTGTTTCTGTGGCGTGAACTTTGACTTGAGTCGGAGTGTGCCTTTCTGGTATTCTGACAGTGGTGGGTTAATCCTATTATATTCCAAGGGTCATGTCCTGCTTCCCTGGGGCTGTGGCTGATGGTTATGTCCTGTGTTGGAGTTTTTGGGTCGTGAGGGATTGTTGATCCTAGGGGTCTTTGTCTTTCTAATCCCATCAGCTTCCTGGCTCCAGTCTTTCTGACAGGATTATCACATCTGCATTTCTGCAGATCTGGTTTCTGTTTGGAGCAGAGAGACTTTGGGGGGGGGGGTTTCCTGCCTCTAAGATCCTTTGGGGAAATATAATATTCTGCCTTTTAATATTCCCCAAAATATTTCTTTCTTCCCACACAAGCAATCTGAATTTTGATCACGTGACTGTGTAGGATGCTGTGGCGGTCGTAAACGTGAAAAAAACGGTTGCAAGTCGCTTTTTTCAGTGCCGTTGTAACTTTGAACAGTCACTAAACGAACAGTTGTAAATTGAGGACTACCTCACTGAGGCCACTGAGAGCGTTGAGGATCATGGAGGTTAGGTGAGACTCTGATGAGACAAAGAAGCAAAGTTTCGTGTTCACGAGCGCTGTAGTATCAGCAAAACTGTACAGCTAGTCCTCATTTAACAACCATGTTGCTGAGCAATGGAACTTCAGGTTCCCAGTTATCATAAGTCGAGGACTGTGTGTAGTTCTCAACTTAACAGTTCATTCAGGGACCGTTCGAAGTTACGACACCGGAAAAAGGGACTTACGACCATTTTTCACACGGCCGTTGCAGCATCCTCCACGGTCACATGATCAAAATTCAGACACTTGGCAACTGACTTGTACTTATGACGGTTTTAGTGTCGCGTGATCGCCTTTTGCGACCTTCTGACCAGCAAAGTTAAGGGGGAAGCCAGATTCACTTAACCAGGTTACTAACGTTAGCAGCTGTGGTAAGAAAGGGCATAAAGTGGGGCAAAAAGTCACTTAACAATTGTCTCACTTAGTGACAGAAATTTGGGGCTCAATTGTGGTTGTAAGTCAAGGATGACGTATAATTAAGAGAAGAAATCGATGGCTTGCGTTACGATTGGGACAAAACTCCAAGAGAGTTTTTGCAACCAGCAAAACGGGTTGTGTTTGAACGGCTTCATCCCACACCAGACCCTTGTCTGTCTCGGCTCTGGCCACTGAGTGTGTTGAGGATCATGGGCGCTAGGTGGGAACCTGATGAGACAAGAACCAGGGTTTCTCGGGTTCAAAGAGAGCTTTTCTATCAATCAATCAATCAATCAATCAGAATAGAGCTGGAAGGGACTTTGGAGGTCTTCTAGTCTAACCCCCTGCTCAAGCAGGAGAACCTATACCATCTCAGGCAGGTGAATGTCCAGTCTCCTCTTAAAAATCTCCAGTGGTAGAGCACCACAACTTCTGGAGGCAAGTCGTTCCGCTGGTTTATTGTTCTCACTATTAGGAATAGAATAGAATAGCATAGAATCTTTATTGGGAATGGAATAGAGAACAGAGAACAGAGTAGAGTAGAATAGAATAAAGATTGTAGAATAGAATAGAATAGAATAGAATAGAATAGAATAGAATAGAATAGAATAGAATAGAATAGAATAGAATAGAATAGAATAGAATAGAATAGAAATAATAGAATAGAGTAGAGTAGAGTAGAGTAGAGTAGAGTAGAGTAGAATAGAATAGAATAGAATAGAATAGAATAGAATAGAAAATATGGAGTGGAATGGAATGGAATAGAATTATATTAGAATAGAATAGAGTAGAGTAGAGTAGAGTAGAATAGAATAGAAAATATGGAGTGGAATGGAATGGAATAGAATTATATTAGAATAGAATAGAATAGAATAGAATAGAATAGAATAGAATAGAATAGAATAGAATAAAGTAGAGTAGAGTAGAGTAGAGTAGAGTAGAGTAGAGTAGAGTAGAGTAGAATAGAAAATATGGAGTGGAATGGAATAGAATTAGAATAGAAAATAGAATAGAATAGAAAATATGAAGTGGAATGGAATGGAATAGAATTATATTAGAATAGAATAGGATAGAATAGAATAGAATAGAATAGAATGGACTATGGAATGGAATATGGAATAGAATAGAACATATAATGTAATGCAATGTAGTAGAGTAGAGTAGAGTAGAGTAGAGCAGAATAGAATAGAATAAACAGAGTCGGAAGGGATCTTGGAGGTCTTCTAGTCCAACCCCCCCCCCCCCAGGCAGGAAATCCTATACCTTTTCAGACAAATCTCTTAATCTCTTCTTTAAAACTTCCAATATTGGAGCATTCACAACTTCTGGAGGCCAGCTGTTGCATCGATTAATTGTTCTCACTTTTAGGAAGTTTCTCCTTAATTCCAGGTCGCTTCTCTCCTTGGTTAGTCTCCATCCGTTGTTTCTTGTCCTGCCTTCTCATGCTTTGGAAATAAATTGACCCCCTCTTCTTTGGGGCAGCCCCTCAAACTCTGGAAGACTGCTATGATGTTCCCCCCTAGTCCTTTTTTTCTCTAGACTGGCCATCCCCAATTCCTGCAACCGGTCTTTGTCTGTTTTAGTCTCCAGGCAAACCCTCATTCATCTTAGCTGCTCTCCATTGTAGCTACTTCCATTGCAGCTACCTGCAGCCTGGAAAACAGCTGCAAAATATCTCTTGCTTTCAGAAGGCAGAAGAAAGAAGACCCAACAGAGACAGAAAAAAAACAACAACCCCACAACAGACAAACTCATACCCAGCCACAGGGTCCCGACCGTTTATTCCTGGAAAACTTTGGAATGGAAAACTTTGGAATGGATCATACCAGGTCATAATAACTGGGTGTCTGGAAGTTGGCACCATGCCCCACGCGTTCGGTGGCATCCTCATGCGTTGCAGAATGACAGCATTTGTCAATCACAATCTGCAAAATGAGGGGGGGGGCGTCTTCACAAGGGGCAGGGTCCCGACACATCTGGTGGTGTCACACCAGCCTCGAGCCACACCTGGCTACCTGTTGACCAGTTCACGAGCCCGGCTAGTGGCCGCCTCCACGGCGTTCATGACCGTAGCACGCAGGGACCCCTTCTCCAGTTCGTGCAAGGCGTGGATGGTGGTGCCGCCCGGGGTGCAAACGGCACTCCTCAGAACCGCTGGGTGCTCCCCAGTTTCCAGGATCATCTTGGCAGCTCCCTGGAGGAGAGGAGAGAGAGCAAACAAAGGGAAAGGATGGACAGAGCATAAAGGGCCGACAAAAAAAGAATTTATCTGTATCTCCGGGTTGAACTGTGGGGTCCCTGGTGCTCTCTGACCTTGGATGTTTTCTTGAGGGCGTTTCAGGACCCAACTAGGGAAGAGTACAGAGAAGAGCAACAAAGATGATTAGGGGACTGGAGGCTAAAACATATAAGGAACGGTTGCGAGAATTGGGTATGTCTAGTTTAACGAAGAGAAGGACAAGGGGGGACATGATAGCAGTATTCCAATATCTCAGGGGCTGCCATAAAGAATAGGGAATTAAGCTATTTTCCAAAGCGCCTGAAGGCAGGACAAGAAGCAATGGGTGGAAACTAATCAAGGAGAGAAGCAACCTAGAACTAAGGAGAAACTTCCTGACAGTGAGAACAATTGATCAGTGGAACAACCTGCCTCCAGAAGCAGTAAATGCTCCAACACTGGAAGTTTTTAAGAAGAGACTGGACAGCCATTTGTCCGAAATGGTGTAGGGTTTCCTGCCCGAGCAGGGGGTTGGACTAGATGACCTCCAAGGTCCCTTCCAACTTTACTACTATTACATCATCAGTGCTAGAAGGGAGAGGGGTTTGCATAGAGGAGAAGAGGAGGAGGGAGGGACAGTGGATCCTTGGTGCTTTCTGAGCTTGGCTGTTTTCTTGCAGACGTTTCATGACCCAAGTAGGTAATATAATCATTGTTAGAAGGGAATAGGGTGTGTGGAGAGGAGGAGGAGGAGGAGGAGGAGGAGGAGGAAGAGGAGGAGGAGGACGACGACGTCGATGACAACTGTGAGGTCCTTGGTGCTCTCTGAGCTTGGCTGTTTTCTTGCAGACGTTTCATGACTCAAGTAGGTAATATCATCAGTGGTAGGAGGGAGTAGGGTCTGGGAGGAGGAAGAGGACGACTGTGGGGTCCTTGGTGTTCTCTGAGCGTGGTGGTTTTCTTGCGGATGTTTCACTATCCAACTAAGTAATATTGTTAGGAGTAGGGTTTGTGGAAGGGAGGAGGAGGAGGAGGAGGAGAAGGCTTAACTACCTGTACTTTTCAAGGGCAGCTCCATATAGAGCAGTGTTTCTCAACCTTGACAATTTTAAGGCATGTGGACTTCAACTCCCAGAATTCCTCAGCCAGCAATGCTGGCTGTGGAATTCTGGGAGTTGAAGTCCACATGCCTTAAAATTGTCAAGGTTGAGAAACACTGATGTAGAGGCTGTTGCAATAATCAAGACCGAATGGTGCACAAACACAGTATGTTGGGCTTTGACGGGAGTTCCGAAAAAAAACAACCCTGCAGGGTGTGAATTGGAACCCAAGTCCTGCCCCCTTCACTCCTTACCAACAAAGTCTGAGCTGCAATCTTGTTGGCTAGAGGGCCGGGCATCCCCATCTTCACGGCCCCTTCCGCTAGGGCTTCCGCGAACATGTAGACCTGTGAGGAGGAGGAAACTTGTAACTTTGAACAGTCACTAAGTAAACCATCGTAAGCCGAGGACTGCCCGTAAAGCTTTGGAGGTTTGAAGAGATGGGAGGACAGGGCTGACCGAATGAACTAATCAAGGAGAGAAGCAACCTAGAGCTAAGGAGAAACTTCTTGACAGTGAGAACAATTAACCAGTGGAACTCCTTGCCTCCAGAAGCGGTGAATGCTCCAACACTGGCAGTTTTAAAGAAGAGACTGGACAGCCATTTGTCCGAGATGGTATAGGGTTTCCTGCCTGAGCAGGGGGTTGGACTAGATGACCTCCAAGGTCCCTTCCAACTGTATTATTATTATTAACTGCACTCCCTCTCAACTTTCCGAAACTGTCCCAAACCTCACGCTCCCTCATCCATCACAAAATACAAATGGCAACCGTTCATTTAGTGACCGTTCAGAGTTACAACGGCACTACAAAAAAAAAAAAAAGTTCACTTACGACTGTTTTTCACATTTGTGAGCGTGGCAGCCTCCCTGGGATCAAAATTCAGATGTTTCGCAACTGACTCGTATTTATGACGGTCGCAGTGTCCCGGGGTCACAGGATTCCCTTTTGATGACATGTCAAGCAAACTCAATGGGGCAGGGGTAGGCAACCTTGGCCCTTTTATGACTCATGGACTTCAATTCCCAGAATTCCTGAGCCTCATGGGGGAACTATGGCCCCTTCATGACTTGAGGACCAACTCCCAGAATTCCTGAGCCAGCATGGGGGAGCTATGGCCCCCTCATGACTTGTGGACTTTAACTCCCAGAATTCCTGAGCCAGCATGGCTCAGCTTGGAAACCTCTCCCTTTCCCCTCAACATGGTTGGCTCAGGAATTCTGGGAGTTGAAGTCCAAAGTATTAAAGTTCCCATGGTTGGACACCCATAATTTAGACCAGGGTAGGCAACCTTGGCTCTTTCATGACTCGTGGACTTCCACGAGTCATAAAAGAGCCAACGTTGCCTTCCCCTGCAATGAGGGGAAGCCCAATTCGCTTAACGACCGTGTGACTACTTCACAACTTCCGTGATTCACTGAACGAGTGTGGCAAGAAAGGTCGTAAAATGAGGCCAAATTCACTTAACTGTCTCACTTAGCGACAGAAATACTCAGCTCAGATGTGGTCGTAAGTTGAGAACATTTTCACAGATTGAGGTCTACCTAAGTGTTGAAGTACAACTTCCAAAATTCCCAATAAGACAGGGCACCAAGCCAACATCTCTAGAGACCATGATGAGGAAGGCTGAGATATGCTGGTTATTTATTTTTATTTTTTTATAATATTTTATTGATTTTTTCCAATTTTACGTTTCAGTATTTAAAAAGCAACGTGGTGACTGGATTAATCAATAGCGCAATAACAAAATCTTTAGTGCAAATCTCAGGTTACATCATCAGATATTTTTTTCTCTTTTTCCTCTTAACATTTACTGTCTCGTATTCAAACCAGTACATTTCTAATTATATCAACTCAATAAAAATATCATTATTACATTTATTTATTTATTTATTTATTTATGAGACTTATATACCGCTTTAAGTGCAAGCACTCTCTAAGCGGTGTACACCAGTAAGCAATGTGTATATATATATATATATATATTTACATTGCCCCCAACAATCTGGGTCCTCATTTTACCTACCCCGGAAGGATGGAAGGCTGAGTCAACCTTGAGCCGGTGAGATTTGAACCGCTGACCTGCTGAACACAGTCAGCTAAAGTGGCCTGCAATACTGCACTCTAACTGCTGCGCCACCTCAATAAGTTTTTAGCTTATACGTATCTTAATTACATTCAATCTTCGTAAACAATCCATATCCTGTTATTAACTTTTACTCAATTTTTAATTTCTGATCAATATTCCAACTGAACCTTTAATATTTGTAATTTTCAGGCTTTGGGTAACCAAGATTTCCCTTATCTCACTTTATAACAAATAATATCCAAAATACACATTTTATGTATTTAAATGTAACCCTGTTCTATTTCCTAAAGGTTATCTATTTCCCACCATATTAAATCGTCTACTTAATGATGCAATATCCCCTCTGATAAATCAAAACCCATATATATATGTTGCCTGGGTTAATCAATAAATCAAACGTATTCATGATAATTAATGTTCTTTTCCTTTTTAGATCTAATTTTTCAATATTGAACAAATCAAATCCTTTGTATACTGCTTATTTTTGCAGGTCATCCAAGCTTTAGGTTCCTAATTATTTGGGGGGGGGGGAGAGAGGGGGGCCTAAGGGGAAAATCAGGTTGCAGAAAAAGAAAGGAAGAGGACTTGGTGGGAACACCTGCATGTGGACTAGAAACTTAAAAGATTCTTTGAAAAAGCCACTGCCTGATGGAAGTGGGAGAGGGCAGATGCCTTATCTGCAATTTGCAACGGACGCAGGTAAACCTCGACTTTGCCCCATTTTACGAACTGTTGTTAAGTGAAGGTCGCAAAAGCAGATCATGTGACCCTGGGACGCCGCGACCGTCATAAAGACGAGTCGTTGGCCAAGCGACTGAATTTCGATCCCGTGAGCAGGCGGACGGCGCGACGGTTGTTCACGGGCGAAAAACGGCCCCAAGTCGCTTTTTTTCAGCGCCGTTGTAACTGCGAGCGGTCGCTAAACGAAAGGTCGTTAAGTCGAGGACCGGCTGTGTAAGAGGCTGAGTAAGGACAGGGGGGGAAGGAGACTCACGTAAGCCACGCCACTGCCGCTCAGCCCCGTGTGAATGTCGATGTAGGATTCAGGCGCCTCTTCACACAACCCACAGGGAGCCAGGAGGGTCTTCAGCACAGAGGCCTCCTCTTTTCCCACGGAGGAACCCCGGGTGAACAGGACGGCCCCCGACTGCACCTCGCAAGGCAGATTGGGCATGATCCGCAGGACCTGGGTGCCCACGGGAAGCAGCTGCAAGGAAGGAGAGAAAGGAACGGTCACGACTGAATCCTGGAGGGCCATCACTCAAATAGGAGCCAGCCGTGTGCTGCAGCTGCCAAAAAAGCCAACACAGTGCTAGGCTGCATTAACAGAGGGATGGAATCAGGATGAGGTGAAGCGTTAATACCACTTTACAAGGCCTTGGTGAGGCCACACCTGGAATCCTGCATCCAGTTTTGGTCACCACGATGTAAAAAAAGATGTTGAGACTCTGGAAAGAGTGCAGAGAAGAGCAACAAAGATGATCAGGGGACTGGAGGCTAAAACATACAAGGAACGGTTGCTGGAATTGGGTATGTCTAGTTTAACGAAGAGAAGGACGAGGGGGGACAGGATAGCAGTCTTTCAATATCTCAGGGGCTGCCCCAAAGAAGAGGGAGTCAAGCTATTCTCCAAAGCCCCTGAAGGCAGGATAAGAAGCAACAGAGGGAAACTAATCAAGGAGAGAAGCAACCTAGAACTTAGGAGGAATTTTGTTTAATAGAACATAATAGAACAGAATTTGGAACAGAATGGAATATAGAATAGAATATAGAAGTATAGAATATAGAATAGAATATAGAAGAATAGAAAATATAAAATAGAATAGAGAATAGAGAATAGAGAATAGAGTAGAATAGAGTAGAATAGAATAGAATAGAATAGAATAGAATAGAATAGAATAGAATAGGAATAGAAGCTGGAAGGGACCTTTGGAGGTCTTCTAGTCCAGCCCCTTGCTCAAGCAGAAGAACCTATATCTATATATAAAAGTTTAAAATGAGAAGAAGGCAAGAGCATATGTGAGATAGGAAGGAAGGAAGGAAGGAAGGAAGGAAGGAAGGAAGGAAGAAAGGAAGGAAGGAAGGAAGGAAGGAATCTTTGGACTCTGGACAGCTAAAATAAAGTCTTCAAATATAAAACAGCATATACAAAAGTTAAACGTGAGAAGGCGTCAAGAGGGATTAAGCTCTATTAAACTGAGAAAGGAGGTAAATGCGAAAGAATCGGGCCCCGCCACTTCCCGTTCCCAGGGACAGCGATACCCACGGATCCTCTTGCCCAGCCTGGGTAGGGCTCTTGGGGGACAGAGTAACCCAGCTGGAAGGGACCTCGGGAGGTCCTCTAGTCCAACCCCCCGCTCAAGGAGGGACTCCCGATGAACAGGACCCAGAGTGCTGGGCTTTAACAAGTGCAGCAACTGTTTGCAAAAAAAAAAAACCCTTTTCAGCCTGTGACAGGGATCCTGGACATGCAGTTCGTTTAGTGACCATTCGAAGTTACGACGGTGGTGGGGAAAAAAAGACCTTACGGCCGTTTTTCCACACTTATGACCGTTGCAGCAGCCCCGCAGTCACGTGATTCAGATCCGGAGGCCTGACCACCGGTTCATATTTACGACGGTCGCCATGTCCCAGGCTCACATGGACACAGGACAAGCAAAGTCATTCATTTAATGACCGTGCGACGAATTTAACCACTGCAGTGATTAACAACAGGGGCAAGAAAAGCCGTAAACCGGGACAAAGCTCCCTTGACGAATGTCTCGCTTAGCCACATAAACCCTGGGTCAACTGTGGACGCAAGCCGAGGACGGATGGTCTCCCTACACAGGGTTGCTTCCTCCCGGAACTCACCTCTTCCAGGGTGCGGAGGGTGACGCCAGCGGCCATTGAAACGAGGACGTGCCTGGGTGTGACGGCGGGGCCGATCTCTCGCAGGACAGCCGGGAGGACGTGGGGCTTGGTGGCCAGGAATACGAAGGAGCACTTCTCCAGCACCTCCACGTTGCAGTGGGTCGTCTGACAGGAGAAGCTCTTATATTGGAAGGAGGAAAGCAAAAAAGAAAAAGACGATGATGAAGGGGCTAGAGCAGTGGTTCTCAACCTTTTTAAGGTCGCGACCCCCAACCGGTCGTAAGTCGAGGGCTACTCAACCGGTCGTAAGTCGAGGACTACTCAACTGGTGCAGCACCGTTTGCAGAATGGGGCTTTTGGTGGGCTCAGCAGGGCAGAGACAGCCTGGACAATTCCTATTGGCTTTTGAAAGCCAATAGAATTAGATTCTATTCAAGAGAGTCTATTCTATTGGCTTTCAAAAGCCAATAGAATAAAAGGGAGTAGCACAGCTAAGGAAAAGGGGGAAAAAAATGGCGGACTGCGTTGTTTGGCGACCCCCGTGAAATGGTCGTTCGACCCCAAATGGGGTCCCGAACCACAGGTTGAGAACCACTGGGCTAGAGGCTAAAACATACAAGGAACAGTTGCTGGAGTTGGGTGTGTCTAGTTCAGGGATAGGCAACCTGGGCTCTTTTATGACTGGTGGACTTCAACTCCCAGAATCCCTGAGCCAGCCGTGCTGAGGGGAAAGGGAGAGGTTTCCAAGCTGAGCCATGCCAGCTCAGGAATTCTGGGAGTTGAAGTCCACCAGTCATAAAAGAGCCCAGGTTGCCTACCCCTGCCCTAGACTAGGGGTGGGAACCTTGGCTCTTTTATGACTGGTGGACTTCAACTCCCAGAATTCCTGAGCCAGCCTGGGGAACTATGGCCCCCGTCATGACTGGTGACTTCAACTCCCAGAATCCCTGAGCCAGCAGTGAGGGAAACTTTGGCCCCTTCATGACTCGTGGACTTCAACTCCCAGAATCCCTGAGCCAGCATGGCTCAGCTTGGAAACCTCTCCCTTTCCCTTCAGCATGGCTGGCTCAGGAATTCTGGGAGCTGAAGTCCACGAGTCATGAAGGGCCATAGTTTCCCCATGTTGGCTCAGGAATTCTGGGAGTTGAAGTCCACGGGTCATAAAAGAGCCAAGGTTGCCTACCCCTGGTCTAGTTTAATGAAGAGAAGGACAAGGGGGGACAGGATAGCAGTCTTTCAGTATCTCAGGGGCTGCCCCAAAGAAGAGGCAGTCAAGCTATTCTCCAAAGTGCCTGAAGGCAGGACAAGAAGCAACGGATGGAAATTAATCAAGGAGAGAAGCAACCTAGAACTAAGGAGAAACTTCCTGACAGTGAGAACAATTAACCAGTGGAACAACCTGCTTCCAGAAGCGGTGAATGCTCCAACACGAAGTTTTTAGGAAGAGACTGGACAGCCATTTGTCCGAAATGGTATAGGGTTTTCTGCCTGAGCAGGAGGTTGGACTAGATGACCTCCAAGGTCCCTTCCAACTCTGTTTATTCTATTCTATTCTACTCTACCCTGTTCTGTACTCTCCTATTCTATTCTCTCCTATTCTATTTTCTTGTATTCTCTTGTAGTCTCTCCTCTTCTCTTCTCTTCTCTTCTCTTCCCTATTCCATTCTATCCTATATTCTATTCCATTCCATCTATGAGCAGTAGAAATGACTGGACAAGGGGAAAACGTTACCTGTACATATTTACCTGGAATTTGACCAGATTCCTGTTGGACGGAGCGCTAGCCAGAATATTCACTGCTTGGACTTCTCCTGCAGAAAGAGAGAGAGGAGAAAGGATGGCAGTAGTAGAACTCATCACTGGATTGCAAATTCACTGAGTTGTAAACAGCCAAGATTTACAACAGGGGCTAAAGCTAGGAGAAGTAGACACCTCTTAAATCTAAATATTTAAATAAGGATGGGCTGGACATCCCACCACCTCTGCTGAAGAGCAGTTCAGATTTCTTGCTACATCTCCTATGTTGGGTGAAGGTCAAGGTGAGAAGATCCCGCCAATTGTTTCAAAAGGTACTTTTTCCAAAAGGAAACTGGACTTTTTTTCCCTAACAAAGGAATATATTAGAATTAGAATAGAATAGAATTAGAACAATATAGAACAGAATAGTATAGAATAAGAATAGAATAGAAAATAGGGAATAGAATAGTATAGTATAGAATAAGGAAAGAATAGAACAGAACAGAATAAAGAATAGAATAGACTAAAGAATAGAATATAATAGAATTAGAATAGAATAGAACAGAATAGACTAAAGAATAGAATAGACTAAAGAATAGACTAGAATAGAATAGAACAGGAGAATAGAATAAATAGAATAGAATAGCAGAATAAAGAATAGAATAGAAAATAGGGACTAGAATAGTATAGTATAGAATAGAATAAGGAGAGAATAGAATAGAACAGAATAAAGAATAGATTAAAGAATAGAATAGACTAAAGAATAGAATAGAATGAATAAAATAGAACAGAATAGATTAAAGAATAGAATAAAGAATAGAATAGAATTAGAATAGAATAGAACAGAATAGATTAAAGAACAGAATAGATTGAAGAATAGAATAAAGAATAGAATAGTAGAATATAGAATAGAACAGGAGAATAGAATAAATAGAATAAAGAATAGAATAGCAGAATAGAATAAAGAATAAATAATAGAATAGAGAATAGAATAGCAGAATGAAATAGAAAAGAATAGGATAGGATAGAATTCAGAATAGAATAGAATGAAGAATAGAATAAAGAATAGAAATAGAAATAGAACAGAATAGAAAATAGAAATAGAACAGAATTCAGAATAAGATAGGAAAGGATAGAATAGAATTTAGAATAGAATAGAATTCAGAATAGAATAACTTTATTGTCACTTTGAATGTACACTAATCGGCATACATTAAAGTGAAATTCCGTTGCATACAGCTCTCAAAGGGTCCCCACCTCCGATATACACTACATAAATATGACAAAAATAAATACAGAATGATGCCTATACCCATATATATTATACAACACAGCGAAACAAGACAGTTTAGGTCAGATTATATATACGGTATAAGCCATTTCATTGGTTCTACCCCAGGATGAGCAGAAAGCTTCAAAAAACGTGGTGCTGACGGACGTTGGCGTGGTGTACAGCCGCGTCTCTGAACCCTGGGTAATTTAAGATGGGCCAGGTTACTTACAGGACCAGATTACTTACAGGACCGCATTCTGCCGCACAGTTCCCAGAGACCGGTGAGGTCCCATAGATTGGGCCTCCTTCAGGTCCCGTCGGCCAATGTCGGCTGGCGGGCCCTCGGGGAAGGGCCTTTTCTGTGGTGGCTCCGACCTAGTGGAATCAACTTCCCCCCGAGGTTCGAACTACTCCCACCCTGCCGGCCTTTAAGAAAGCCGTTAAAACTCTCCTGTTCCGGCAGGCCTGGGGCTGATGTCCCCGGGGGGCCGGGATATGATTGGACTCGCGGTATGACTGGATTATTTTATTGTTTTATGACTGTTTTAACTTTGTACGCCGCCCTGAGTCCTTTGGGATTGGGCGGCATATAAATATTTGTAAATAAATAAATAAATAAATAAATGTGTGGACTTCAACTCCCAGAATCCTGAAGAGTCGAAATCCAGACGTCTTAAAACTGCCACGGTTGAGGAAAACCTAGCCTCAGGGATGGTTAATACATCTGAAAGAGGCCGCTTCAACATCCAACTTTCCAAGGGGTGCATCTTCTACCAACGAAACATTTTAGATCCCAATAGATCGGACAGTTACCATTGGATCTCCAATATTCCGCATTGGGCCAAGGCACTCGAGATTGTGATGGTGACCCAGTTCCAGGATTTACAGAACTGGACTTTTCAACTGGATCCGTTTTAGCCTGGCTTCCCAGCTGTCTCTGGAACTCAAGTAGGCTTTCCTGTCTTGTGAGATGTTTTCTATCGCGCTCCGAGCGGAGGAGGCATCTCTTTGTGGGTTCCGCTTGAATGTCCACCCATTTTTGGTGCCAGCAGCCTTGAGGTCCTCCTGGATTGTCTTGCAAGGATAAGACTTTGGGAGGCTGCAGGACAGTCGATCCTGAAGGGCAGATTCCACTTCTTGTCTTCTGCGCTAATTAACATTTGCATGAATTAAGAACGCTCTGCTCATTTCAGCCCAGAAAGCAGGAAAGTTTCTGAACTGCTGGATAAGATTGAGAATGCCGTAAAGTTCTCCACTTACAGCATTCAGAACCAGAGGCCTCAAAGGTGTTTTTTTTTTTTTCATGAAGCAACTGGACTTTGAAGACGTTTCGCTTCTCATCCCAGAAGCTTCTTCAGCTCTGACTGGATGGTGGGGAACGGAAGGATTTATACTCCTTGCAGACAGCCGATCATTTGCCTCCTTTTAGGGAGTCATTGAGGCCACCTGGAGGTGGACTGGATGATGGCGACTCTCCACGACTCTCTACAACAGTGGTTCTCAACCTGTGGGTCGGGACCCCATTTGGGGTCGAACAACCATTTCACAGGGGTCGCCAAACAACGCAGTCCGCCATTTTTTCCCCCTTTTCCTTAGCTGTGCTACTCCCTTTTATTCTATTGGCTTTTGAAAGCCAATGGAATAGACTCTCTTGAATAGAGTCTAATTCTATTGGCTTTCAAAAGCCAATAGGAATTGTCCAGGCTGTCTCTGCCCTGCTGAGCCCGCCAAAAGTCCCATTCTGCAAACGGTGCTGCACCGGTTGAGTAGTCCTCGACTTACGACCGGTTGGGGGTCGCGGCATTAAAAAGGTTGAGAACCACTGCTCTACAAGAATGCAAATAATCCTTCAGTCAGAGTTGAAGAAGCTTCTGGGAGGAGAAGCGAAATGTCTTGAAAGAAAAACAAAGCAAGTCCAGTTGCTTCCTGAAAAAAGTACCTTTGGGAGAAGGAGGAAAGGGAAAGAGGAAGAGGAGGAGGAGAAAGGGAGGGAAAGGAGAAGGATAGGAGAGAGAGACAGAGACAGAAAGGAAGGAATGAAGGAAAAATAAAGAGAAAGAAAAAGAAAGAGAAAAAGAAAGAGAAAAAGAAAGAAAGAAAGAAAGAAAGAAAGAAAGAAAGAAAGAAAGAAAGAAAGAAAGAAAGAAAGAAAGAAAGAAAGAAAGAAAGAGTCTGTGGGAGTATAAAACCTCCCATCCCCCAGTCAGAGCTGAAGAAGCTTCTGTGGATGAGAAGGGAAACGTCTTCAAAGAAAAACAAGAAAGTCCAATTGCTTTGTGAAAAAAAAATGCCTTGGGGACAGCCATGACCTGGATGACTGAGAATCTGAATGAAAAGGACATTAATTTAAAAGCCATACAGGTTATTAACATCTGTTTGACTTCTGAGGAAGAGGAGGAAGGGAGGGAAAGGAGGAGGATAGGAGAGAGAGAGAGACAGAAAGGAAGGAAGGAAGAATAAAGAGAAAGAGAAAGAAAGAAAGAAAAAGAAAAAGAAAAGAGAAAGAAAGAAAGAAAGAAAGAAAGAAAGAAAGAAAGAAAGAAAGAAAGTAAGTAAGTCTGCAAGGAGTATAAATCCTTCCCTTCCCCACTATCCAGTCAGAGCTGAAGAAGCTTCTGTGGATGAGAAGTGAAACGTCTTCAAAGAAAAACAAAAAGTCCAATGGACTTCTGAAAAAAAAGCACCTTTGGGAGAAGGATGAAAGGGGAAGAGGAAGAGGAGGAGGAGGGAGGGAGGGAAAGATGGAGAAGGATAGCAGAGACAGACAGAGATACAGAGAAAGAAAAGAACGATAGAAAGATGGAAAGAAAGAAGGAAAGAATGATAAAAAGATGGAAAGAAAGAAAGGAAGGAAAGAGAAAGAAAGAAAGAAAGAAAGAAAGAAAGAAAGAAAGAAAGAAAGAAAGAAAGAAAGAAAGAAAGAAAGAAAGAGTCTGTGGGAGTATAAAACCTCCCATCCCCCAGTCAGAGCTGAAGAAGCTTCTTGAATGAGAAGGGAAACGTCTTCAAAGAAAAACAAGAAAGTCCAATTGCTTTGTGAAAAAAAAATGCCTTGGGGACAGCCATGACCTGGATGACTGAGAATCTGAATGAAAAGGACATTAATTTAAAAGCCATACAGGTTATTAACATCTGTTTGACTTCTGATTATTGCACTTGTTTCGGGGTCTGTCCCAATAGAATACAAATATACCCCTAACATATTTTTGTGCTGTTTAAATGTGTGTGTGTGTGTGTGTGTTTCAATGTACTTTGATTAGACTTGGGCAAAAGGTTTCAAATCTAAAACTTTTTTGATTTGGATTTCATACCCCCCCCCCAAAAATTGCTGTACCTCTGGAACACTTCCTGTAAGAATGGAACAGCTTATTTGGAATTGGGGGGGGGGGAAATAGTGCAATTCTAATTTTAACTTGCTGTCCAGCAAACAGATAAAACTTTGCTACTGGGGCCAGGGTTCATTTTATTGAATAAATTTATTCATTAATTTATTCATTGAATAAATAAAGAACAGAGCGGTTTCTAGCCATGGTGGCTATTCCCCCGATGCCATTTTTCATTGTAAGACACAATTTGAGACGGGGAAAATACATTTTTAAATAAGTTCTTGACGCTTTTCAGCACTTGATCCAAAAAAATGGCTCAGCGTTTACAAGTTGCATGCCGTGCTATCAATTCTTTAACCAAGCATATGTTTTCCTAGAAGGGTGCACCTTTTTCTGAGCATAAATTGCTCCCTTCCTTGGGTTAAAATTGGGCATTCAGAAAATATTAAGAAAACACACCCACCATCTTAAGTATCCCTCTGAGAATTTAAATAAATAGATGTCCCAGGAATTAAACAATTAGGATCACTGGATGGACCAATGACGAGGTCCAGGAGTCGTGGGCAAAAACCGGCCAGTGCTATAAAAAAGAGACTCCCATCGACCTGTTTTTAAGCTCTGATGATGTCGGTAGTGCTGACCGCCGAAAGCTCAGCATTTTATTAAACGTTTTTAGTTTAATTTTATCCCGGTGTTCGCGTTTATTTATTTTTATTGTATGGCTTTACCCAGGATTCAAATTTTTAATGAAATTAGAGATAAATAGATGTGTATTTTGAATACAAGATATTATTATGAGTGGAGATAAAGAAAACTTTATTTAATACATAGAAGTATGAATATTAATATAAATTTGAATGCTGATTTGTTCATAAAGGTCATGTAGAGACGATTAAGAAATATATAAACTAAAAACCTGTTGATGAATGTAATAAATAAATAGCTCTGAACATGAGATAGTAGATACAAAGAGGATGAGAGAGGAAATATTAAATGTTGAAATAAAAGGAATTTTGGATACTAAACTTAAGATACTTGGAAACTATTAGGAAAAAAAAGAATATTTCATTGTATGATCAATTTGTTGAAGTAGATGGTAAGAACTTAAAGAGATAAGACGTGTATCCTGAATATCAGATTTTGTGAGGAACATTTAAAACTTGGAAATGATAAATATTAAAAGGTTAATTTTAAATATCAATGGAAAATTAAAATTGAGAAAAAGTCACTAGGACAGTGGTTCTCAACCTGTGGGTCGGGACCCCATTTGGGGTCGAACGACCATTTCACGGGGGTCGCCAAACAACACAGTCCGCCATTTTTTCCCCCCTTTTCCTTAGCTGTGCTACTCCCTTTTATTCTATTGGCTTTTGAAAACCAATAGAATAGACTCTCTTGAATAGAGTCTAATTCTATTGGCTTTCAAAAGCCAATAGGAATTGTCCAGGCTGTCTCTGCCCTGCTGAGCCGCCAAAAGTCCCATTCTGCAAACGGTGCTGCACCAGTTGAGTAGTCCTCGACTTACGACCGGTTGAGTAGTCCTCGACTTACGACCGGTTGGGGGTCGCGGCATTAAAAAGGTTGAGAACCACTGCACTAGGACATTGGTTGTCTCAAAGATTGAACGTAAAAACAATCAATCAATCAATCTATTTATCTCTCTATCTATATAAACTAAAAACTATTGATCATTGTAAGAAAGGTATTTTTTATTTGACTGATAGAATGAGAAGTGTATTAATTCAAATATGAGACGGTACATATTCAGGGGAAAAGAGGAAATACCTGTTGTAATAGTTTGAGATTTATATTAATGATATTTGTATGTAACCGAATTATAGCAACTCAGCCGCCACGCTGTTTTTCAAAGATATAAATGTAATGTTAGAAAATCAATAAAATTTTCAAAAAGAAAAAACAGACCCAATGCTATGGTTAAAAAACACGGTTTGATGAAAAGCAGCCCAAAGGTCACAAAGGGAATTATGGAAGGAATAATTTTCTAAGGGAATCCACGTTGACCTAACTTGACTTTCCTTAGAAAAATTTTCCTTCCATAATTTCCAGATCAAAGCAAAATTTCCAGAGGTCTAGACTCAGGGAAGTCAGAGTGAGGCAAGATCACTGAGAAAAACAGGAGGGAAAAAACAAATCAAGATTTTTCCATGACTGCAGTAAGTTTCCACAAGAGCAGTAAAGTTGTAAAAACTTACAAACCTGCCTCTTCCTTTACAGCAATATCCCTTCCCCCATTTAGAGTACAGGTAGTCCTCAATTTACGACCACAATGGATCTCAAAGGTTCTGTTAAGTGAAACATTTAACATTTTGCCCTATTTTATAATCTTTTCTGTCATAGTTGTTAAGTGGATCGCTGCAGTTAAGTTACTAACAGGGTTCTTAAGTTGAATCTGGCTTCCTCAGAAGATCACAAAAGGGGATCCTGGGACACTGCGACCGTCGTAAATATGAGTCAGTTGCCAAGCGTCCGAATTTTCATCACCTGACCATGGAGAAGTGTGAAAAACAGTTATAACTCACTTTTTTTTAGTGCTGTTGTAACTTTGAACGATCACTAAACAAATAGTTGTAAATTGAAGACTACCTGTGATCTAAAACTCATCAAGGAGAGAAGCAACCTAGAATTAAGGAGAAACTTCCCAACAGTGAGGAGAATTAACCAGTGGAACTCCAGAAGTTGTGAATGCTCCAACACTGGAAGTTTTTAAGAAGAGACTGGACAGCCATTTGTCTGAAATGGTAATAGGGTTTCCTGCCTGAGCAGGGGGTTGGACTAGATGACCTCCAAGGTCCCTTCCAGCTCTGTTATTCTGTAATTCTGCTAATCCTAACTGATTTCAGGAGCAAATAACCTGAAAGGATTGGTGCTTCAAAGAGTCTCTCCTTAGGGATCTGAAACATACTACTGAATTACAGGTAATCCTCCTCTAAGTAAGGTATCCCTTTAAGGGACCCCTCTAAGTAAGGGACTCCTCTTAAGTACCCCTCTGAGTGACGCTTCTTAGGGACTCCTCTAAGGGACCCCTCTAAGTAAGGTATCCCATTAAGTAATGGACCCCTCTAAGTAAGGAAGCCCCCTTAGGGACCCCCTAAGTAAGGGACTTCTCTTAAGTACCCCTCTTAGTAAGTGACGCCCCTTAGGGACTCCTCTAAGTACCCCTCTGAGTAAGTGATGCCTCTTAGGGACCCCTCTAAGGGACAGCCTTTAGGGACCCCTCTAAGTAAGGGAGCCCTCTAAGTAAGGGACTTCTCTTAAGTACCCCTCTGAGTAAGTGACGCCCCTTAGGGACTCCTCTAAGGGACGCCCCTTAGGGACCCCTCTAAGTAAAGGACCCCTCTAAGTAAGATACCACTCCTTAGGGACCCCTCTAAGTAAGGGACTTCTCTTAAGTACCCCTCTGAGTAAGTGACGCCTCTTAGGGACTCTTCTAAGGGACTCCTCTAAGGGACGCCCCTTAGGGACCCCTCTAAGTAAGGGACTTCTCTTAAGTACCCCTCTTAGTGAGTCCCCTTAGGGACCCCTCTAAGTAAGGGATCCCCCCCTTAGGGACCCTCTAAGTAAGGGACCTCTCTAAGTAAAGTATCCCATTAAGTAAGGGAACCCCCCCTTAGGGACCCCTCTAAGTAAGGGACCCTTTTCTCTGCTCCGCCCCCCCTTGCATCTGAGCCCCTCCAATCGGGCTCCAAAGACCCCAGCCGGGTCTTCCAACTGGGGAGGGGGGCTCCGTGCCTGCAAAAGCGCCCGCCCGCCTGCCAAGCCGCCCCCCGCGAGCCTCCCGCCCTCCTTCCCCTTACCTGCCAGCAGCATCGCCCGGGCCACCGCGCCCGCCATGCGCCCCGCGCCGATGAAGCCCACGCGCAGCTCCCGCAGCGGCTCCATGGCGCTTCTGCCCGCCCCGCCCCCCGCCGCCGCGCACGGCCAGGTTTTGCTCCGGCCACGCCCCCCGCCGCACCGCACAGCCAATCCCCGCGCGGCTCCGCTCGCGGGTCTCGCGCTCGGTAGGGAGCGCGTATCCGCCCCGCCCCTTTCCGGAGGCGAGGCGGGCTGGCGCGGCGGCGATTGGCCGCGCGCCCGTGACGTCACGCGGCGGGTTTTCTTAAAAGCGGCCGCGCGGCTCGCGGAGCGCACTTGCGGGGTTCGGAGGAGGCGGAAGGTCGGTAGGTTTTGGGGGGCGCTTTACCTCGCCGGACCCCGCTGTTGGCTTCCCTTTCACGCCGTGCTGGGCTCCAATGAGGTTTCTCTCTCTCTCTCTCTCTTCGCCCCCCTTTGCACCTGCCCGACTTTGGCTAATTTTTTGCCAAGCCCAGCTGTGCTGGTCTTTGGATAGGGGACCACGAGGCGATCCACGGGGAAGCGGTTTAAAAGCGTTCAGGGGAAAAGGGAAGGGCAATTTGCAAGAGCTGGGTTTTTTTTACAGGAGGAGGCTTTTGAGTTTTCCTGCTTGGCCTGACCGTAGACTCAGAAGTGGTGGGTGTGTTATCACTGGAGGTTTTTAAGAAGAGATTTGAAGAGCCGTTTTGCTGCTTGGGCAGGGGGTTGGACTAAAAGACCTCCAAGGTCCCTCCCAACTCTGTTATTCTGCAAGGGTCTCCTGCTTGAGCAAGGGGTTGGACTAGAAGACCTCCAGGGTCCCTTACAAGTCTATTATTCTCTAAGGGTCTCTTGCTTGAGCAGGGGGTTGGACTAAATGACCTCCAAGGTCCCTTCCATGTCTGTGATTCTGCAAGGGTCTCCTGCTTGAGCAGGGGGCTGGACTAGAGGACCTCCAAAGTCCCTTCCAACTCTGTTCTGTTATTCTGCATAGCTTGTCTCTGCTCCATCCCTGGAGGTTTTTAAGAAGAGATTGGAGAGCCATTGAAATGGTGTAGGGTTTCCTGCCTGAGGGTCAGGGGGTCAGACTAGAAGACCTCCAAGGTCCCTTCCAGCTCTGTTATTCTGTTATAGAAGCTGGCTTAAGGTTTCAAAGAAGACAGCATGGCCCATAGGAAGCTGAAGTACGAAAATACAACACAAATGAGGGTCTCTGGCCTTTAAAGACCTTACTTAAAAGTGAGGGGTCCTTGCAGGTTTTAAAATGCAACGCAATAATTGTTAGTTATCGCTTATTACTCTGCGTTCTTAAAGCTGCCTTGGGTAAAATGAAGCAATACAAAACCAAGTAAATTTTTGCAGTAGAATTGTCAACATCGGGAATATCTTACCTGGTTGAGTTCGCTATTAAACTTTCATAATTTTCCTTTGAGGTGGCGCAGCAGTTAGAGTGCAGTACTGCAGGCCACTTTAGCTGACTGTGTTCAGCAGGTCAGCGGTTCAAATCTCACCGGCTCAAGGTTGACTCAGCCTTCCATCCTTCTGGGGTAGGTAAAATGAGGACCCAGATTGTTGGGGGCAATGTAAATATATATATATATATATATATATATATATATATATATATATATATACATTGCTTACTGGTGTACACCGCTTAGAGAGTGCTTGCACTTAAAGCGGTATATAAGTCTCATCAATAAATAAATAAACTTCTCTGGACCTCACTCCTTATTTAAGAAGTCCCTAAAAGGAGGCATGTGTAAATGCACTAATGTGCTTGTTGTCCCCGTTTTTATTTTCTTATTTTGCTTGTTCGGATTTGTCATTTTTGTTGGACAAATAATTGGGTCCTGAAAAAAAACTCGGGAAATCTGAATGCAATTGAAGAGAGCAGGGATGCTGCTAATAATACAGGGATTGTAGATGCTCTGTGGGGTGAGGGGGAAAGTCTTTTCAACTGGCAGTGGAAGGGTCTGGGGGTCTTTCTCCAGGTCTGGGGCCAGGACCTTTTTCAAGTGGAGCCTCGGTGTTCCACAGCAGTCTACCGTGGAATGAGAGTTTGTGTGTTAGCAAGTAGCAGAGAATCATTGCCTTTAGAGCAGGGGGGTCCACCTTTGGGAATTTTAAGATTTAATAATGATGATAATAATAATAGTAGTAATAATAATAATAATAATCCATAATTAATAATAAAAGTTGGAACAGACCTTGGAGGTCATCTAGTCCAACCCCCTGCTCAGGCAGGAAACCCTATACCATTTCAGACAAACAGCTGTGCAGTCTCTACTTGAAAACGTCCAGTGTTGGAGCATTCACAGCTTCTGGAGGCAGGTTGTAGACTTCAACTCCCAGAATTCCCCAGCCAGCCGTTGCTGGTTGGGGGAATTCTGGGAGTTGAAGTCCATAAGTCTTAAAAGTGGCCAATCATTCTTCTTTTAGCATATGTTTGTGGGCCTTTTGTAACCAGGTGATTCTCCAATTACCAGGTTGGGGAGGGACCCTAGAAGTGGAAAGTGAGGACCACACAGTCCTCCTCCTCCTCCCTTCTAGCACTGATGATGTTCCCTAGTCAGGTCACGAAACGTCTGCAAGGAAACCCCCCAGCTCAGAGAGCTCCCAGGACGCCCCAATCCTTTCCTCCTCCTCCTCCTCCTCCTCCTCCTCCTCCTCCTCCTCCTCCTCCTCCTCCTCCTCCTCCTCCTCCCCCAAACTCTCTCCCTTCTAGCACTGATGATGTTCCCTAGTCAGGTCACGAAACGTCTGCAAGGAAACCAACCAGAGAGCGCCCAGGACCCCCCCATCCTCTCCTCCTCCTCCTCCTCCCTTCTAGCACTGATGATGTTCCCTAGTCGGGTCACGAAACGTCTGCAAGGAAACCCCCCCTGCTCAGAGACCCTCCTCATTTCAACCCTGAGCTAAAATATTCTCTTTTATAAGTACAATTTTTGTTTTGCCTGCAGGCACCTTCGGAAGATGCTGCCCTTTCACAGCTGGGCCCTCGTTTTCCCTCTCCCCTTGCTCCTGGTCGTGGCCCCCTCCTCTGGGTTTTTTGGCTGGCTCACCCAAAAGGCCCCCCCAACTCCCGTGCCCAATGCTGAGCCCCCAGCTGCTGCTGCTGCTGCTGGTCCGGATCCAGCTGGCCTGGCCCGGGTGCCTTTTGAGATGGATACAGCCGACGAGCGGTTCCTAGCCGAGACACAGCCGGTGGATCTATCCCTTCTGGATTCCTGCCACCACAAGGTCTCTGGAGCTTTGCAGACGGGGTGTGTGTGTGTGTTTGTATACAACAGTCCTCGACTTACGACCGTTTGTTAAGTGACCGATATTGCAACAACGGCACTGAACAATACGATTTCAGCCTGGTTCTTGCCCTTATGATGTCATCCCCATGAACGTGTGATTAAAATTTGGGTGCTTGGGAACTGACTCGTATTTATGACGGTCACAGTCTTCCGGGATGGTGTGATCCCCTTTTGCGACAAGCATAGTCAATGGGGAAGCCGGATTCACTTAACAACCGTGTAACTAACAACCACACTTTAACAACTGCACCAAGAAAAGTCCTAAAATGGGACGAAGCTCCTTTAACGAATGTCTACTTGCTCAGCGATGGAAACTTTGCACTCGATTGCGGTCATAAGTCGAGGACTGCCCCTTACTGTTCCTCCTCCTCCTCCTTTCCGTGCCATTTCTCATCCTGTTGGCCGAGGCACCCCTGAACTGATATGGGGCCTTTTTTCTTCTCCTTTCCTGTGCCAGGTTATTTCCCAACTTCGCACAACTTGCGCGGATCTGGCGGAAGAAGAACTGGCCAAGCTGGGAGTGGGGCTGTTCAACTGCCAGGCCGATGCCGAAGGACGGAGGACTTACCTGTGCACTCAGGACATGGTACGTAGGCACCCCTGGCCATACCGAGAATACTGCATCACGTTTTGGTCCCCACCCTATAGAAAAAGATGTTGGGGCTTTGGAAAGAGTGCAGAGAAGGGCCACAAAGATGACTAAAGGGAAACTAAAACATATGAAGAATAGTTGCAGGATTTGTGTATGGCTAGTCTGGAGAAAAGAAGGACCAGGGGGGACAGGATAGCAGTATTCCAGTATTTGAGGAGGGGGTCCACCTAGTCTCCAAAGCCCCTGACGGCAGGACAAGAAGCGACGGATGGAAACTAATCAAGGAGAGAAGCAACCTGGAACATTTCAGACAAATGGCTGTCCAGTCTCTTCTTAAAAACTTCCAATATTAGAGTATTCACATCACCATTATTGTTAATAATAATAATAACAACAACAACAAAGTTGGAAGGGATCTTGGAGGTCATCTAGTCCAACCCCCTGCTCAGGCAGGAAACCCTATACCTTTCCAGACAAATGGCTGTCCAGTCTCTTCTTAAAAACTTCCAATATTAGAGTATTCACATCACCATTATTGTTAATAATAATAATAACAACAACAACAAAGTTGGAAGGGACCTTGGAGGTCATCTAGTCCAACCCCCTGCTCAGGCAGAAAACCCTATACCTTTCCAGACAAATGGCTGTCCAGTCTCTTCTTAAAAACTTCCAATATTAGAGTATTCACATCACCATTATTGTTAATAATAATAATAACAACAACAACAAAGTTGGAAGGGACCTTGGAGGTCATCTAGTCCAACCCCCTGCTCAGGCAGAAAACCCTATACCTTTCCAGACAAATGGCTGTCCAGTCTCTTCTTAAAAACTTCCAATATTAGAGTATTCACATCACCATTATTGTTAATAATAATAATAACAACAACAACAAAGTTGGAAGGGATCTTGGAGGTCATCTAGTCCAACCCCCTGCTCAGGCAGAAAACCCTATACCTTTCCAGACAAATGGCTGTCCAGTCTCTTCTTAAAAACTTCCAATATTAGAGTATTCACATCACCATTATTGTTAATAATAATAATAACAACAACAACAAAGTTGGAAGGGATCTTGGAGGTCATCTAGTCCAACCCCCTGCTCAGGCAGGAAACCCTATACCTTTCCAGACAAATGGCTGTCCAGTCTCTTTTTAAAAACTTCCATTGTCGGAGCATTCACCGCTTCTGGAGGCAGGTTGTTCCACTGGTTAATTGTTCCTTTCTTCCTTTCCATGCCAAAGAGCCTGGCGGAATGCACAGCCGGGATGGATCCAGATACCTGGAACGCTTATCACATCATCAGCAACCGAGCCCGGGCCGTCTGCTATGCCACCCGCCAGGTGGAATTCAAGCGCCGGGCGCAGCATATGGTGAATGCCCTGGTCTCTACTGCCGTGGGCCAGCTGGAAGCCATGGAAACGCTCAAGGTTCGGATGGACCCACTGTTGTGTTCCTCTCTTTTAGTCTGGGGTGTGCGTGCATGTGCGTGCATGGATGCAGGCATGCAGGGATGAATGAGAAAAACAGCAGCACTCAAGTTCACAACAATCTCTAAATATATGCAGGTAGAGCATGCACAGCCTTATTGCACGAGATAAGCCAGGAGTAAACACAGTAAACAGTGATTTGTATTAAATGGTGGTTTATCTGACACTATCTACAATATCATACACCAGGAACAATAGACATACACGTGCTAATACAGCAGGATCCAACAAACCACAGTTATAGCAGGAAACGGAAGAGAGAGAACACATCAGCAGAGCCTTCCCTTTATACAATGGCTCTTAAAGAGACACAGACCCTGCTGAGTCATTCCCATCATTACATACATTACCTTAGCTGGTTAGCTTCTAAATCATTACCTTGACACAGTTCTCGCCTTACAACCACAATTGAGCCGAACGTTTCTGCTGTTTAGTGAGTTTTGCCCCAATTTTACGACCTGTCTTGCCGCCATTGTTAAATGAATCGTGGCAGGGGTTAAATCAGTAACCCGATCATTAAGCGAATCTGACTTCCTCCATTGACTTTGCTTGTCACAAAGTTACAAAAGGGGATCGTGTGACAGGGCAACTGTCCTAAGTACATACCTGTTGCCGAGCCTCTGAATTTTGATCACGGGACCCTGAGGGATGCTGCAAGAGGTCGCGAGGGTGAAAACCAGTCCTAAGTCACTTTTTCCAGTGCCATCGTTGTAGCTTCGAACGGTCGCTAAGGCGAGGACTCCCTGTGTTTTGTATTTTGAAAACACACCCTACGAATGATGGGTACAACGATGGATGAAATGATGTATTTATACCAAAAGGAAGCTGAAAAAGCAATGCTCGTCCACTTCCGAGCTTTATTTTTATTTTCTGTGTTTTTTCCTTCCTGCGGACAGAGGAGCCAGGAGGAGCTGAAGCAGCTCACGGCGGAGTCCCTCCAGAGGGTGGTCAGCACCCAGGAGGGCCTACTCAGCCAGCAAGAGACGCTGCGAGGCGGCCAGGTGCAGATGGAGGAAGCTCTCTCCAGCAACCTGGAGCGCCTGGTCCAGGAGAAGGCTCTGATTGCCAGCGGGCAGCGGCAGGTGGCTGAGCTGCTGGAGGGCATCACGCGCAGGATGGGTGAGAGCCAGGACCAAGGATGCTCGGGGGGGGGGCTCCAAACGTCATCCAAATAGTCCTCTACTTACGACCACCATCGGCATTCCATTGCTAAGCAGTGTGGTTCTTCAATGAATCGTGCCCCGATTTCATGACCTTTTTGTTCTGGTTGTTAAGTGAGTCGCACAGTCACTAAGCAAACCCTTTGACTTGGCTTGTCGGAAGCCAGCTGGGAAAGTCACGAATGGTGACGATGTGGCCGCAAAAGGATGCTGCAACTGTCATGAAGTACATGCCGGTTCCAAGTGCCCGAATTTGGATCACGTGGCTGCAAAAGGATGGGGCCATGGTCATATGTCTGAGGTCCGGTCACTTTTTTTTTTCTAATACCATCATCACTTTGAAAGGTGGTTGAACTAATGGCCATAAGTTGAGGACTAGTGGTAAAATCTCTGTCCATCCCAGTGATCTTTTTTTACGGACTAAGAACGGCCTAAAAGAGTGGGAATTGTGGGGACCGTGGTGCTCTCTGGGCTTGGTGGTTTTCTTGTAGGCGTTTTATGACCCAACTAGGGAACATCATCAGTGCTAGAAGGGAGTGGGTTTTATGGAGTGGAGAGGAGGAGGAGGAGGTGGACTGTGAGGTCCTTGGTGCTCTCTGAACTTTATGGTTTTCTTGCAGATGATTCATTACCCAACTAGGTAACATCATCAGTGCTAGAAGGCAGTGGGTTTTGCAGAGGAGGAGGAGCAGGATTATGTGGTCCTTGGGGGTCTCTGAGCTTGGTGGTTTTCTTGCAGGTGTTTCATGACCCAACTAGGGAACATCATCAGTGCTAGAAGGGAGGGACAATTGTACTTCCTAGCATTGGTGATGTTATCAAGTTGAGTCATGAAACGTCTGCAAGAAAACCACCAAGGTCAGAGAGCACCAAGGACCCCACAGTCATTTCCTCCTCCTCCTCCTCTTCCTCCTCCTCCTCCTCCTCCCCCTTCTGCAAATCCCACTCCCCTGTAGCACTGATTGTGTTCCCTAGTTGGGTGATGAAACGTCTGCCAGAAAACCAGCAAGCTCAGAGAGCACGAAGGACCCCACAGTCGGTATTATTCTCCTTCTCTTTCTCCTCCTCCTCCTTGCAAACCCTACCCTCTTCAAACACTGATGATGTTACCTAGTTGGGTCATGAAACGTCTACAAGAAAACTACCAAACCCAAAGAGCACGAAGGACGCCTCCTTTCCACCCTGAGCGACAAATATTTTTTCTGTCGGTAAGACTAGAACGGAACCCGGTGCGTTTTTTAACCAAAATCCACTTGAGACAAGAATTCCCAATACCGCCTCTGTTTCTCTTTTGGCAGAAAATGTCAGCAGTCATCTGAACCAACAGGATGTGGAACTTCAAGAAGGACATCAGTCCATCCTGAGGGATCTGAGTCAAGTCCAAAGACGGGCTCAAGAAGTCTACTCCAAACTAGGTTTGTAGTAGGGACATTCCAACTCCATTCCTCTCCAGCTTAGCACTGATGATATTACCTAGTTTGGTAATGAAATGTCTTCAAGGAAACCAACAAGCTCAGGGAGCACCAAGGACCCCAAAGACCACCACCACCACTTCCTCCTCCTCCCCCCCTCCTCCTCCTCCTTCTCCTCTCCAAAACCCCCATTCCTTCTGAAGATGTTACCTAGTTGTAATAGTACTGAAGTTGGAAGGGACCTTGGAGGTCATCTAGTCCAACCCCCTGCTCAGGCAGGAAACCATATACCATTTCAGATAAATGACTGTCCAGTCTCTTCTTAAAAACTTCCAATGTTGGAGCATTCACCGCTTCTGGAGGCAGGTTGTTCCACTGGTTAATTGTTCTCACTGTAAGGAAGTTTCTCCTTAGTTTCAGGTTGCTTCTCTCCTTGATTAGTTTCCACCCGTTGCTTCTTGTCCTGCCTTCAGGTACTTTGGAAAATAGCTTGACTCCCTCTTCTTTGGGGCAGCCCCTGAGATATTGGAAGACTGCTATCATGTCCCCCCTTGTCCTTCTCTTCGTTAAACTAGACATACCTAGTTGCATCATGCAATGTCTGCAAGAAAACCACCCAGCTCAGGGAGCACCAAGGACCCCACAATCCTCCTCCTCCTCTTCCTCCTCTCCATAAACTCCACTCCCTTCTAGCACTGATGATGTATCCTAGTTGGGTCATGAAACGTCTGCAAGAAAACCACCCAGCTCAGGGAGCACCAAGGACCCCAGAATCATCCTCCTCCTCTTTCTCCTCCTCCTTCCTCCTCTCCATAAACTCCACTCCCTTCTAGCACTGATGATATATCCTAGTTGGGTCATAAAACGTCTGCAAGAAAACCACCAAGCTCAGAGAGCACCAAAGATTCCACAGTTGTCCTCCTCCTCCTCCTCCTCCTCCTCCTCCCCACAAACCCCACTGCCTTCTAACACTGATGATGTTACCTAGTTTGGTCATGAAACGTCTGCAAGAAGCAAACAAGCACCAAGGACCCCACAGTTTTAACCTTGAGCTCTGAATATCCTCTTCTATGAGTCAAAGTTTTGTCCATCCAGCTGACTCTCTCCGGGGTCCAGGAGAGAAGCTTTTTCCAAGTCAAGTGCACCACAGTCCTTTCCCCCTCCTCCTCCTCCTCCTCCTCCTCCTCCTCCTCCTCCTCCTCCTCCCTGCCAATCCCACTCCCTTCTAGCACTGATAATGTTACCTAGTTTGGGTAATGAAACATCTGCAAGGAAACCACCAAGCTCAGAGAGCATCAACGACCCCACAGTCCTCTCGTTCTTACATAGTGTGGTGGTAGTGATGGAAGTCTACCACGCTTGGAAGAACTCGAGGCTGGAGCAGACTCCGTTGAGTTGAGGTCCGCTTTCCTTTCCATTGGCCTTGAGACCTGCTTTTTCTTCTTCCAGATACCAATGTGGGTTTGTTTCTGGCCCATCAGAAGCAAACCACTTTGTACCACGATGAGTTACTCGGGAAACTGAGGAAGATGAACGAGACGTTTGGGCTGGTCCTTCAAACCATGGAGCACATGCAGAGCAAGGTGGAGGGGCGATTGCAGCACATCCAGAGATTCATAACCTGGGCAGGTAAGGCTACCTTTGAGCAACGGGTCTGCCATCAATTGAAAAAGACGCAAAGGAACCCCAGGATATGGTCCTAAAAGTCAAGATGGCAGCTGCCCTGGCACAATCGGCGCTCCGCCTGGTTTTCTGTGTGTTGTGACGACATCCCTGAAAGGAAAGTGATCTTTCTGATATACCTACATCAGGGGTAGGCAACCTGGGCTCTTTTATGACTGGTGGACTTCAACTCCCAGAATTCCTGAGCCAGCATGAGGGAAACTATGGCCCCCTCATGACTCATGGACTTCAACTCCCAGAATTCCTGAGCCAGGATGAGGGAAACTTTGGCCCCCTCATGACTCGTGGACTTCAAGTCCCAGAATTCCTGAGCCAGCATGGGGGAATTATGGCCCCCTTCATGACTCGTGGACTTCAACTCCCAGAATCCCTGAGCCAGCATGGCTCAGCTTGGAAACCTCTCCCTTTCCCCTCAGCGTGGCTGGCTCAGGAATTCTGGGAGTTGAAGTCCACCAGTCATAAAAGAACCCAGGTTGCCTACCCCTGATGTAGGTACCCCTGGCCTATATCCTTTTTTCCCACCTTGGCAACTTGAAGCTGTGTGGACTTCAACTCCCAGAATTCCCTAGCTAGTATAACTGGCTGTGGAATTCTGGGAGTTGAAGTCCACACAACTTGAAGTTGCCGAGGTTGACAATCACTGCTCTACAAGTGATCTGGAACTGGTGTTTCTCACCATTTGTTTGCTGAAAGTTCTCCTTAGATTCAAAAACAAAAGGGCTGAATTCATAAGGGCCGTTAGACACCCAAGTGCTTGATTATCCAACCTTTTTCAAATATTTTCAAAGGGAGAAGCAGCAAACGTATTTGCGTCTCCCATGTTTTGCAGGGTTCAGCTTGAGTTCTGTCTACATCTGTGTCTTGCACGTGCTCTACTTCCTCCTGGCTGCGCTCATCATGACTTTCCTGCAGATCCCCGGCGCATCCCGTGCCCTGCTGCTGGTTGTGGTTGTGGCAAACGCCCTCTTTGAGCTCCACCACACCGTTTCCTTGGGGTTCACGTCGCTCACGGGCCTCTTGGCATTGTCTGTGGCAGGCAAGTTGGCATGTTCTGGTTTTAGCCTAGCTGATGATGTGGAACTTTATCTCATGCGCCAGGGTTTTGCCCAACCTGTGAACTCAGCCCCAAATCCCTTCTGATGTGTCAGGACTTCCCTGGTGATTGGCCTAAAGTCACCCAGTTGGTTTTTGACTAGAACTCACCGTCTCCTGGTGATTGCCCCAAAGTCACCCGGTTGGCTTTTGACTAGAACTCACTGTCTCCTGGTGATTGGCCCAAAGTCACCCAGTTGGCTTTCCTGTCTAAGGCAGAACTAGAACTCACTGTCTCCTGGTGATTGGCCCAAAGTCACCCAGTTGGCTTTTGACTAGAACTCACCGTCTCCCAGTGACTGGCCCAAAGTCACCTAGTTGGCTTTCCTGCCTAAGGCAGGACTAGAACTCACTGTCTCCTGGTGATTGGTTCAAAGTCACCCAGTTGGCTTTTGACTAGAACTCACCATCTCCCAGTGCCTGGCCCAAAGTCACCCAGTTGGCTTTTGTGCCTAAGGCAGAACTAGAACTCACTGTCTCCTGGTGATTGCTCCAAAATCACCCAGCTGGCTTTCCTGCCTAAGGCAGGACTAGAACTCACCCTCTCCTGGTGATTGGTCCAAAGTCACCCAGTTGGCTTTTGACTAGAACTCACTGTCTCCTAGTGATTGGCCCCAAATCACCCAGCTGGCTTTCCTGCCTAAGGCAGAACTAGAACTTACTGTCTCCTGGTAATTGGTTCAAGGTCATCCAGTTGGCTTTTGTGCCTAAGGCAGGACTAGAACTCACCGTCTCCTAGTGATTGGCCCAAAGACACCTGGTTGGCTTTTGACTAGACCTCACTGTCTCCTGGTGATTGGTCCAAGGTCACCCAGCCGGCTTTCATGTCCAAAGCAGGATTAGGACCAAAAACTTAGAAGTTTTAAAAGTGAAGTCTAGGTGGACCAGAAATTCAAGGAGCAACCTTTTTCATTTCTTCCTTCCTTGCAGTCAACGTTCTCCTCGAAAGAATCTGCTGTAACACTTTGAAATACAGGACACCGAGACCCCTACGGGCGCCTTTGCCCCTTCCCCACAAGGCTCCAGAGAGCCCTGCTTGCAAAGCGGGCCTTCAGGCAGCCAAGCGCGGCCGGGTTACCTCCACCCCTGATAGGTAGGAAACCGGAGTGGGGGAGGGGGAGAATGCACTGGTTGTAATTTTCATAAACTTCTAGTTTTGTTTCTGGATTGCAGGCTCCGTGGTGTGTATGTCTTAGCGTTGACATTGGAAGGATTCTGTTGCATTGTGGTTTTAACCGCTCAGTTGTATCTGGGTGACTTCATAGGCTGGGGCTCCCCTCCACGCTGCTCTGTCAAGGCCAGGTTCTTTCAGTTGCTGGGTGTTCATCAGAGTCCTTGGATATGAGACGGGTGGCAAATAAATTAGATAGATAGATAGATAGATAGATAGATAGATAGATAGATAGATAGATAGATAGATGAAAGAGAAAGAAAGAAAGAAAGAAAGAAAGAAAGAAAGAAAGAAAGAAAGTAAGAAAGAAAGAAAGACAGCTACATGAATGATGGACAGATAGATGATAGAGGATAGAAGAAAGGTAGGTAGGTAGGTAGAGAAAAAAATGATAGAATAGATGGATGGATGGATGGAGAGAAATGGATGGATGGAGGATGATGGAGAGGATAGATAGATAGATAGATAGATAGATAGATAGATAGATAGATAGATAGATAGATGATGGAGAGAGGATAGATAGATAGATAGATAGATAGATAGATAGATAGATAGATGAAAGAAACAAACAAAGAGAGAAAAGAAAAAAGAAAGAAAGACAGACAGCTAGATGAATGATGGACAGATAGATGATAGAGGATAGAAGAAAGGTAGGTAGGTAGGTAGAGAAAAAAATGATAGAATAGATGGATGGATGGACAGAAATGATGGATGGATGGATGGAGGATGATGGAAAGGATAGATAGATTAAAGAGAAACAAAGAAAGAAAAAGAGAAAGAAAAAGAAAGACAGACAGACAGCTAGATGAATGATGGACAGATAGATGATAGAGAATAGATGAAAGGTAGGTAGGTAGAGAGAAAAAAATGATAGATTAGATAGATAGATTAGATAGATAGAGGATAGAAGAAAGAAAAAAGAAAGAGAAAAAAGAAAGAAAGATGGATAGACGGACGGATAATTTTTCTTTATGAATTGCATTTCAGTGGTATTTACGAGTCTGTCTTAGCATTGACACGGAAAGAATTCTATTGCAACGCCAACAGGGATCCTCCGTCGTCCAGGTCCTGGTTGTCCCCAAGGTGCTTTTTCCAAAGGCAACGGGACTTCCTTCCTTTTTCCTTGAAGAGGTTTCGCTTCTCCTCCAAGAGGCTTCTTTAGTTCTTCTTCAGAAGAAGCTTCTCGGAGGAGAAGCAAAACCTCTTCAAGGAAAAACAAAGTCCAGTTGCTTTTGGGGTGGGAGGGCATTCTATTACAAGCTTCTGGAAAACGGGCCTTAAAGAAATGGGCGATACTTTTTTCCCAAACTGCTTGCACGGATCCCCAAATCTCTCCTCTTTGTTTTTGTCCCTCTTTGCAGAGAAGGTGAGGTGGGCCTCCTGCATGAGCTGGAGAAGCTGGAAGAGGTGAGCTACCTGTCAGGTGAGCAAGACTGCTAGGAGGGAGGTGGGGGGGGACAGAGGTTGTTGTATATAAACATCCATTTGTATTTAAACCATACAAATCCTGCTCCCTTCTAGTACTGATGATGTTACCTAGCTGGATAATGAAACGTCTGCAAGGAAACAGCCAAGCTCAGAGAGCATTAAGAACTCCATAGTCCTCCTCCTCCTCCTCCTCCTCCTCTCCACCCATCCCCACTCTGTTCTAGCACTAATGAAGTCCTCTAGTTGGGTCATGAAACGTCTGCAAGAAACGTCTGCCAACACTCCAGAAGACAGGCTTAGGATACAGGGTAATCTGGACAAACTTGAACACTGGGCGCTATCTGACAAAATGAAATTCAAAGGTGAAAAAAGCAAGGTTCTACATTTAGGCAAGAAAAACCAAATGTACAGGTATAGTATAGGGGGTACCTTGCTCAATAGTAGCAACTGTGAGAGGGATCTCGGAGTCCTAGTGGACAATCACTTAAATAGGAGCCAGCCATGTGCTGCAGCTGCCAAAAAAGCCAACATAGTGCTAGGCTGCATTAACAGAGGGATAGAATCAAGATCACATGAAGTATTAATACCACTTTACAAGGCCTTGGTAAGGCCACAACTGGAATACTGCACCCAGTTTTGGTCACCACGATGTAAAAAAAGATGTTGAGACTCTAGAAAGAGTACAGAGAAGAGCAACAAAGATGATTAGGGGACTGGAGGTTAAAACCTATAAGGAAAGGTTGATGGAATTGGGTATGTCTAGTTTAACGAAGAGAAGGACGAGGGGGGACATGATAGCAGTCTTCCAGTATCTCAGGGGCTGCCCCAAAGAAGACGCAGTCAAGCTATTTTCCAAAGTGCCTGAAAGTAGGACAAGAACCAAAATAGATGGAAACTCATCAAGGAGAGAAGCAGCCTAGAACTAAGGAGAAACTTCCTGACAGTTAGAACCATTAACCAGTGGAACAACCTGCCTCCAGAAGCAGTGAATGCTCCAACACTGGAAGTTTTTAAGGAGAGACTGGACAGCCATTTGTCTGAAATGGGATAGGTTTTCCTGCCTGAGCAGGGGATTGGACTAGATGACCTCCAAGGTCCCTTCCAACTTTATTATTATTATTATTATTATTATTATGGATCATCGCACAGTCAGCCAGATGTTCAGACTGGATTTGGCATTTTGTCTACCTGTCGAGTCCTTACCCAGGACCTGGGATAGGCAGTTGTTGTTGTTGTTGTTGTTGTTGTGTTATTATTATTATTAAAACCAGAGAGCACGAAGGACCTCATAGTCCTCCTCCTTCTCCCTTTCTCCTCCTCCTCCTCTCCACAAATCCCACCATTCTAGCACTGATGATGTTATCTAGCTGGATAATGAAACGTCTGCAAGAAAACAGCCATCTTAGAGAGCACTAAGGACCCCACAGTTCTTTCCTGCTCCCCCTAATACCTCCTCCTCACTAGCACTGGCTCGGTTCATGGAACGCCAAGGAAAAGAACGGGTTTGCTGATCACCCCAGGCCTGGCCTCTGCCAACCCCCCCCCCTTGTCTTTTGCAGATGGATTCCCTCTGAAAACAGACTCCCTAAAAAATGAGGGGGACCTCCTGTCTTCCACCCAGGGGAGGAGGCAGGAGAGCGGAGCCCTGGGTCCCTCCCGCCCTGCCTGGCCTTTGCGCCGCTTGACTTTGAGCCGCTGCAACAAAACAGAGGTAACCAAGAGGTCGGAGCATGCGCTGTGAGAAGGGTGATTTTGGGGGGCTGGGGGCTGGGTGGATGCAGGCCAGGTTCTCAAGCCGGCCCCTAGGGCAGTGATGGCAAACCTTTGAGAGACCGAGTGCCCAAACTGCAACCCAAAACCCACTTATTTATCGCCGGGTGCAGGTGGCCCACTGGGTGGCTGTGGTGGTCATGGCAGATTGGGTGGGCGTAGTCAGCTCAATGTTGCTCGTGGGGAGGGACGCCTGTGGGGAGTGGGCAGGATTGGGGGAAATCCAGGGGGTCTCTGGCAGGTTGGGGCGATAGGCAGCAGGCTCGTCCTGCGGGGTGAGGCGAGGCAGGGCAGGGGTGCCATTGCCATGGGGCAAGACAAGGGCCGGGGCAACTGCTGCCTGACACCATCGGTGCCCACACACAGAGGCCAGCGAGCGCATGGGGGCCGATGATGTCCATCAGCAGCCACAGCCTGCTGGCCGGCGCACTCTGGGGTCCCGCCACCCGCCGCCAGCAGTTCAAAGAAGTCACCTACGAGCTGGCCAACAGCTAAGACGGCGATGCAGTGGGTCGTGCCCGGGAAAAGGAGAGCATGCGAGGCCAGGAGGGACGGGAGGGGGGGACGGGAGGGGGGGAGGGAGGTGAGGGAAGTTAGCCCCCCCCAGAAGGAAATATTAAAAAGGAATATATATTTTTCACCAAAAGGATTTTTTGAAAAGCAGTAAACCAAACCTGGCCCCAAATTTCTTTGTCCCAAGCAAGAGCTAACTTCATACAAATGCAAATGTAAAACCACCAGGAACTCAAGACAAAGAATCTCTTAAGAGTCATTAGCCCAGCCCCAGGGAAGCAGGAGATGACTTTTGGGATATAATAGGACTAACCCATTACCATCAAGTATACCATAGAGGCACACCTAGACTCAGGTCAGAATACGTGACACAGGAAATAGCCTCAAAGTTCACGCCACAGGAACAGGAAACTATTCCGAACAAAAGGCTAGAGGGGGTATAAAAACCGACTACACCATGTGCTCAGCCCTTCTCTCCTCTGCTCTTTCCTGAAGAACCATCTTTCTGCTTCTTCAATAAACTGTAACCTTCTTCCCAAAGCAGTCGCCATGTTTGCTTATTTATTCCCGGCTTGGATGAACCAGGATGAAGACTTTACTTCTAAGAGAGGGAAACCAGCTATGCCGGGATGCATCCAGTCACTTGGGACCTCGGCGAGTTAGCAGGCAGCTGGTTGAAGAGGGACAGTTGCCATCTCCGGGGCGTGCCCACAGAGAGGGCTCTGAGTGCCACCTCTGGCACACGTGCCATAGGTTCGCCACCACTGCCCTAGGGTGTTGCTCGGTGTCAAAAGCGGTCATCAGAATGGGGATGCTTTGCAAGGCAGCTTGAGTGATGACCTTGCACAGGTTTCTGTCGGCCGAGCCACCAAACCCAACTAGACACATCAATTCTATTTTATGGTTAAGGTTACGTCAACCAAACTTTGCAAATTTGGAGCGTATCGCAGTTGCCAAAGCTAAACTCACGTTGGACACATGTCGACGGAGGTTCTCCGTCCTCTAGCGCAGGGTTGTCGCAAAGGTGCTTTTTTCACCAAGCAACTGGACCGTCTTGGTTTTTTTCCCCTTGAAAATGTTTCCCTTCTCATCTAAGAAGCTTCTTCAGCTTCAGAATCCCAAAGGTGCCTTTTTTTTTCAGGAGGCTACTGGACTTCTTTGTTTTTCTCTGGAGACGTTTCGCTTCTCATCCCAGAAGCTTCTTCAGCTCTGGCTGGATGGTGGTGTTGAATGAAAAATCTTCATCAGGGTCCAGTCCAAGCCGGGAATAAACAACATGGAGACTGCTTTAGAAAGGAGATTGTGGTTTATTGAAGAGGAGAGCCAGACTAAAAAATGGCTCTGGAAGAAAAGAGAGAGCGAGAGCACATGTAGGGGATGGGTTTTTATACCCTCTGGGGCTCTTGAGGTTGTTTCCTGTTCCTGTTTGAGGCTTTGTATTTCCTGTGTCATGTATTTAGACCTGTGTCCCTTTGGCATCTGTGGGTTAATCCTATCATGTCCTGTCTTAGAGTTTGGGTTGGGTACGTAGATTTTAGGTGTCTTTGCCTTCCTAAGCCTCTAGCTCAGTGGTTCTCAACCTGTGGGTCGGGACCTCATTTGGGGTCGAATGACCATTTCATGGGGGTCGCCAAACAACACAGTCCGCCATTTTTCCCCCCTTTTCCTTAGCTGTGCTACTCCCTTTTATTCTATTGGCTTTTGAAAGCCAATAGAATAGACTCTCTTGAATAGAGTCTAATTCTATTGGCTTTCAAAAGCCAAATAGGAATTGTCCAGGCTGTCTCTGCCCTGCTGAGCCCACCAAAAGTCCCATTCTGCAAACGGTGCTGCACCAGTTGAGTAGTCCTTGACTTACGACTGGTTGAATAGTCCTCGACTTATGACCGGTTGGGGGTCGCAGCATAAAAAGGTTGAGAACCACTGCTCTAGCTGGAGGGCTCCTACTGTAAGGACCCACCCCACTTTGCATCTTAAGAAGACAGAACTCTTGGAATAATTCTTCCAACAGGAATCCTTTATTAAGAGAAAATGGTTGCAGGCATGCTAGACAGGACTTGGGGTTCAAGCTCTCCCATTCAAGGTTTTAAGGGGTTCCCCAGTAGTCCCACCCAATCAACCCCCCTTCCAGTGATAGTTTCAAGTATCACAATTCCATCCCCTTTCTTCTTCCGTCTGGATGGAGACTTCAGATAACTACATGAAAGGCAATTACTCTTCTTTGATATGTTAACGCTTAGAGGCCACAATAAACATACATTCAGTCCTTTGAAGTGTGCTGAAGGAAGTGAGGGCCATAAAGCCCCTTTGCTCTCCCCCTTTTCTCCCTCTTATGGCAGAATCCAGAGAAGGCAGAATTGGGAGTTTCTATGTTTGATAATTAAAGATGAAATATAATTGGATTCTGACATCCGGCCCCTCTTAACAATAAGAGAGATCCACCTGAAAGAAAACACAAGTAAAAAATTTAGTTAGGCTTGTTAGGATACTCTGTGTGAAACTTCTTCAATAGCTTCGGGGCTCTGACGTGACGTTTATGGACCCACTCATTTTGTGAGGCAGGGAGGTGTTTCCAGGCAACTAGGTACTGAGTTGTTCCACGATATCTCCTAGAGTCAAGGATCTCTTTTATTTCGAAGTGTTGTTCCCCCTCCACCATGATTGGAGGTGGTGGGGGGGGGATTTTTGGCCGTAGAGGTGACTGATGCTCTCTTTTCAGCAAGCTGCAATGAAAAATTGGGTGTATTTGCCTGAGGTTTTTGGGTAATTCTAATTCTACTGTTACTGGATTTATGATCCTTTTAATTGGAAAAGGTCCTATATATTTTGGTCCAAGTTTTTTACAGGGCTGTAGGGACTTTAGGTATTTTGTAGATAAGTACACCATTTCTCCTATAATGAATGGTGTAGGCTCAACCCTTTTTTTATCGGCTTGTGCTTTGTATGCCCGCCTAGCTTCATCTAGTGATTTTCTGACTATTGGCCAGGTGTTTTGTAGGTTTTCCATCCATTCTTTCAGTGAAGGGATCGTTGGTTCTTTTGGGGTTAACTCTGGCATAGGGTTGAAACTTTGGCCGTTGGCTATTTGAAAAGGAGTGTAGCCTGTGCTGGAGTGGACTGCATTATTGTAGGCAACTTCTGCAAAAGGAAGTAAGTCCGTCCAATCACTCTGTTGGAAATTTAAAAAACATCTCAAATATTGCTCAAGTACCGACTGGCAGCGTTCCGCTTGTCCATCTCCTGAGGGTGGTGGCTAGATGTCAATCCCTGAGTGGTCCCTAAGAGGGATAAAAATTCCTTCCAAAATGCAGACGTAAATTGCACTCCCCTATCAGAGATGATGCGTTGGGGTGCCCCGTGCAATCTGTAAATGTGCTGGATGAAAAGTTTTGCTAAGGCCTTTGCAGTGGGAATTTTTTGGCAAGGGATAAAGTGCACCTGTTTGGAAAATAGGTCCGTGACTGTCCAGATAACAGTATTCCCATTGCTTTCAGGCAATTCCACTATAAAATCCATGGCTATTTCCCTCCAGGGGGCTGAGGGACTTGCCACTGGTTGTAACAGCCCTGGCGATTTCCCTTGCAACCTCTTTGCTGATGCACAGGTTGGGCAGCTGGCAACATAACTTTCTATGTCCTTTTTTATTGATGGCCACCAAAATTGCCGTTTAATTAAGTGTAAAGTTTTTACAAATCCAAAATGCCCTGCTGATTTTGTGTCATGGCAAAGTTGCATGAAAGTTAGTCTTTGAGTTGTTGGTATATATAACTTTTCCCCTACCCCAGGCAATCCGTCTCTCATTGTGCACACATGTTTGTTTTTCTGGAACCAATCATCTGTTTCCAAACTTTTTCTGAATTCAATCCCAGTTTGGCTGTCCAGTTGTGGTTTTATTTTGGCTTGGGTTCTTGTGGTTACTGGCGCTGCCAGTTGTGACTCTGCCATTATTGGTCTAGAGTCTGTGGTTCGTGCGCTGTTATATTGGGGCATGCGAGATAGTGCATCTGCCAGGAAGTTCTTTCTTCCTGGTAAATGTTTGAGCTTAAATTGGAATGGATGAAAATGCTGGGACCAGCGGGCTTGTTTGGGATTGAGTTTCCTGGACGTTTTCAGGGCTTCTAAATTTTTGTGATCAGTCCACACCTGGAAGGGGATTTTGTTGCCTTCCAGGAACTGTCGCCACGTGAGTAATGCCCAACGTATCCCATAAGCCTCCTTCTCCCATACGGGCCAGCGCTGTTCTGTTTCCGTGAGTTTCTTGATGTATATGCACAGGGTTGCAATACTGCATCATCATTTTCTTGTAATAGCACAGCCCCCACTGCCACATCACTTGCATCTGCCTGTATTATGAAGGGTTTGTCCATGTCTGGGTGCCTTAGTACTGGTTCGGCAGAAAAAAGTCTCTTTAGTCTCTCAAACGCTGCTTGGCACTCCATTGTCCATGTTTGGCTGGCTAGGTTTTACTGAGGATGTTCCCTTCGTTTTTAGTAAGTTAGTGAGGGGCAAGGCTATCTGGGCAAATGAGGGGATGAATTGGCGGTAAAAGTTTGCAAAGCCCAGGAAACTTTGTAGTTGCTTTCTTGTGCGGGGTGGTGCCCAATCTAATACTGCTCTGACCTTCTCTGGGTCCATTTCAATGCCCTGTGGGGATATGCGATAGCCTAGGTAGTCTATCCTTTCCTGGTGGAATTCGCATTTTGAGAGTTTGGCATATAGGTGAGCGGCTCGCAGCTTCTTTAAAACCGCTCTGACAAGTTGGACGTGTTCTTCTTTTGTTTCGGTAAAGATAAGAATGTCGTCCAAGTAAACAAGGACCCCCTTAAACAGGTGCTCCCTTAGAACGTCATTGATTAATTGCATAAAGACTGCAGGGCCCCCTTGTAATCCAAATGGCAAGACTTTGAATTGATAGCACCCCATGGGGCAGTTAAATGCAGTCTTCCATTCGTCCCCTTCCTTGATTCTTACTCGATAGTAAGCTTCCCTTAAGTCTAGTTTAGAAAAAATTTTCCCTTTCGATAGGTGTGACAGCATGTCTTTCATGAGGGGCAGCGGGTATAGGTTGCTTTCACTGATTGTATTCAGGGCCCTATAATCCACGCATAAACGTAAAGAGCCATCCTTCTTCTCTCTAAAAAGGACCGGGGCAGCCACTTTAGGCTTGGCTGGCTCAATGAAACCTCTCTCCAGGTTTTTTTTTATAAATCTTTCCATTTCCTCCTTCTCCTTTGGGCTCATGGAGTATAATCTGGGCTTCGGGAGTTTTGCCCCAGGCTTGAATTCAATGGTACAGTCTGTGGGTCGGTGGGGGGGAAGCTCATTCGCCCTCTCCTCACTGAAGACTTCAGCAAGGTCCCTATATTCCTCTGGTATTTCTGTTAATCTTTTTTCCTCTCCTATGGATGCTTTTTCGATTCTTGATTCTGGTAGCCTCCCTTGGGGTTTAGTCCATTAGGGTCCCCCTTCGGGAATTTGATTTCTGTCGTTCTCCAATTACCCAGGGGTTCCATTTTTTCAACCATTCCAGCCCTAGAATCATTGGGCATTCCATACCTGGGGTCACCACAAACGTTAAGTCCTCTTCATGGTTGCCCAGGGAGAGATGTATTGGCAAAGTGGCTAGGGTAGCTGGCACCCCCCCTGCTATGGATCCATCTAGCTGGCAAAATGAGATTGGTTGTTCCAGTCTCCTGGATGGGATGCCCAGATTCCCCACTAGTGTTGGGCTAATGAGGCAGCGGGTGCAGCCAGAGTCTATTAAGGCTTTCACCTTCACAGCTTCGGGCATGGGGGGGATTAATTATAGTCATGTTTGAAGATGGGTTTGATGATCCACTTACCAAGGGGTTCGACTCCGAGCTGTCATCTGAGGCAATCCACCGGCCCTGTGGGTCCGGCTGGAGTTCTTTCCCCTTGGTGAGCAGTTGGTGGGGGGGGGGTTTCTGCAAAGTCCATACATTCTCATGGCCGGTTCTTTTGTGCTTAGCTGAAGACTCTATGGGTTGTGATTGGGGATCTGTCTGGGTTGTGCGGGGGGCCTTTGGAGTGGGTTGGCATTCTACAGCCCGATTGCCCTGCTCTCCGCACTTGAAACATTCATTTCGCTTCTTGGCGTATCCGATGATTTCACGGTTGGTGTGTCAGCTAAGAGAGGGGGCGGCTCCATTGTTTCTCGGCGGTGACCTTTCAATATGTCGATCTCTGCTTCGTCTGCCAAGACGTACCAGTCCTCACGTCGGTGTGAGTCCCCTCGGGGCAGGCAAGCATCATGTAGATCATAGTTTAGTCCGTCTTTGAAATGGCTAAGGAGGATGTCTTCTGGCCAATTTAGTTTGCTGGCAATGCCCGGAATTCTTGTGTATATTCAGCCACCGGGCGTTTGCCTTGCCTCATCGTTTTTATCCTTTCAGGGGCTTTGCGATCAGCCAGGGGGTCTTCAAATCGTCTTCTCAAAGAGGACATGAAACGGTTGAAGTTACTGAGTTCTGGGGCATTGGAGTCATGCAAGTTCACTACCCAATCCGCAGCTGGTCCATCCAGGGCAGATTGCACAATCCGGATGCGGGCTTTGCGCTGGGAATATCCTGCCCATATTCCTCCATGTAGCTGAGGACTTGGGTTAGGAAAAACCCCAAGCGTGTTGGCTCCCCTTTGAATTTCACTTCCAACGGTGGACGTCTTGGAATGGATCGGTGTCTCTGTTGTGGGTGGTAGTGTATTCCGTCCAGAATGCCATCTGTGGTCCGGTAGGGGGTGGGGGCTCCTGGATCAGTAGATGTCCCGGGGTTGCAGGTTCCAGTCCCCCTCGGTGTCTCCTCCCTTTGCGGCTCAGGAACTGGGGCGGCCGTAGGGTCAGTAGTTCCTCTCCTAGGGAAGCTGAGAAGTCTATTTCATCCAGGTCAAATAGTTTCTCTAGGATCCAGTCTGAGTACGGTGCCAGCTTCATACGCTTTCACTTGCGTTTGCAGGGAATTTCTCCATCTCTCGCTTCCATTCCTGGTTGCGTTGGGTTCCCCGTCTCAGGGTCACCTTTCTTGATTCCTTTCCCCACTCACGTCTCTTTCCAACGCCCATTGACCAGCGAGGCTTTTGGTCCCGTGTCTCCACTACTTCATCTCCTGAGGAATCTGACCTCTTGGATCCCAACATCCGGCAAGGTTCCAGTTGGCGCAGCGGCTCTCTTCCAGGGAGTTTTCCCCCTTTCTTGCTCCATTGTCTGACATGGTAATTTTTTGCAAAATCCCCCGGCAAGGGTCTCCCTTCCAGGTGGATTAATTTTGGAAGTCCTGTCTAATGTAAGGACCCACCCCACTTTGCATCTAAGAAGACAGAACTCTTGGAATAATTCTTCCAACAGGAATCCTGTATTAAGAGAAAATGGTTGCAGATGTAGACAGACTTGGGGTTCAAGCTCTCCCATTCAAGGTTTTAAGGGGTTCCCCAGTTTTTAAAAAGTCCACCCCAATCAACCCCCCTTCCAGTGATAGTTTCACGTATACAATTCCATCCCCTTTCTTCTTCCGTCTGGATGGACGACTTCAGATAACTACATGAAAGCGCAATTACTCTTCTTGATATGTTAACGCTTAGAGGCCACAAGAAACACACAGTCAGTCCTTTGAAGTGTGCTGAAGGAAGTGAGGGCCATAAAGCCCCTTTGCTCTCCCCCTTTTCTCCCTCTTATGGCAGAATCCAGAGAAGGCAGAATTGGGAGTTTCTATGTTTGATAATTAAAGATGAAATATAATTGGATTCTGACACCTACCTTCCTGAATGGATTATTTACATCTGCATTTCTACAGAGACTTGGGGCTATTAAGAAAAACTGGGCATGCTTTTCTGCCTCTTTGAGGAAATATAATATTCTGCCCTTTTAATATTTCCTTTTCGGGGGGGCTGACCTCACAGTGGGGAACGGAAGGATTTATATTCCTTGCAAGCAAATCTCCAAGTGGCCTCAACGACTCTCTAAAAAAAGGATGCAAATAACCGGCTGTCTGCAAGGAGTATAAATCCTTCCATTTCCCCACCATCCGGTCAGAGCTGAGGAAGCTTCTGGGATGAGAAGCGAAACGTCTTCAAAGAAGAACAAGACAATCCAGTTGCCTCTTGGAAAAAGCACCTTGGGGACAACCAGGACCTGGATGAAGGAGAATCTCCATAGACATCTTGCACCAAGAAGTGAAACTTTTTCCAAGGAAAATCTAAGAAAGCCAGCTGCCTTTTGGAAAAGACTCAGGCTGGACAGCATAAGCATGCTTGGGAACTAGACCATCCTATCAAACCAGGATAGGATTCCTGTTCTTGGGTGCTGTCTGTTGCATGACCATCCCTTGCGTGCATAGAGCTCAGAGGGGTCTTTTGGCCAACCCCCCCATAAGCTGCCGCTGCTTCTCTTGAGTTCTGCCCCCCACGGGCCAGAGACAAGCCGAGATGCATAGCATCAGAAAGATGTGTCCATCTTCTTTCCCCAACAGGCCAGCTTGGAGAGACTTCCCAGGCCTCCCTTGGGCTCAACGTTCAACTCATTCTCCAGCCCGCAAGTCTCCTCGCTAAATGATTCCTTGCTCAGCGACGTGTAAGTATGGAAGCTGGCAGTGGCCGCTGTGTGAGTCAAAGCAATCTCTCCACAAATGTTCTATCTGCATCTGCATACATCGTATTAAGCCATGATTTGCTCAAGCTAATGGATGGGCGCAGTTTATCCCTATCCTCAATCTCTACATGAGTATATTCCTGTTTCAAGGGTAGCTGTTCAACCCGCTTGGTCTAGTGGCTAAGGCACCTGGCTAGAAAGCTGGAGTCTCTGGGAGTTCTAGTCCCGCCTTAGGTATGAAAGCCTGCTGACTTTGGGCCAATCACCAGGAGATGGTGAGTTCTAGTCCCACCTTCAGCATGAAACCCAGTTTGGGTGACGTTGGACCAATCACCAAAGGACGGTGAGTTCTAGTCCCGCCTTAGGCATGAAAGTCGGCTGGGTGACTTTGGGTCAAGCACCAGCAGATGGTGAGTTCTAGTCCCGCCTTAGGTATGAAAGCCAGCTGGGTGACTTTGAGCCAATCACCAGGAGACTGGGAGTTCTAGTCCCGCCTTAGGCATGAAAGCCAGCTGGGTGACTTTGAGCCAGTTACTGGGAGACGGTGAATTCTAGTCCCGCCTTAGGCATGAAAGCCGGATGGGTGACTTTGAGCCAATCACCAGGAGACTGGGAGTTCTAGTCCCACCTTAAGCATGAAAGCCAGCTGGTGACTTTGAGCCAATCACCAGGAGACTGGGAGTTCTAGTCCCGCCTTAGGCATGAAAGCCGGCTGGGTGACTTTGAGCCAATCACCAGGAGTCTGTGAGTTCTAGTCCCGCCTTAGGCATGAAAGCCGGCTGGGTGACTTTGGGCCAATCCCTCTCTTAGCCCAGCTGGCTGGGGAATTCTGGGAGTTGAAGTCCACTAGTCTTCAACTTGCCAAATTTTGGGGGGGGGGAAACCCTGCTCTGGAGTACTGAGGCAGAAGAATTTGAGAAGTCAAGCTAACTCTGGTTTAACCCCGAGCAATCGCCATCTTCCATTTTTTCCCCCCTGCAGCTCCAGCTGCTCGGCTTCTCCCAGGCCCTTTTGCCAAGGGATCACCAGGACTGGACAGCCATGCAGGAAGAAGTCCCTTTCCCACCAGGTCTTCTGCCACGTTCACGTGGCCGGACACAGCCACCTCACTTGACCAGCAGCATCCTTGGGACACTTTCGGACCTTCCTGCTTTGCGATTCTGGTGGACTGAAAGCCCATTTTCAGGGGAATAATGTCGATTACTCTCGATTTAGCACTTACGCGCTGCTGGATAATCTCGTTTCTACCAACAGTGGACAGAAAACATCTAAATCGGTTGGACTTGGGAACCATTAACGTTCTCCTTCCATTTTTCTGCCTACGTTAGGCTGGAGGCAGTATCTATTCTTCAAACGTGGCCCTTTGATGACTTGTGGACTTCAACTCCCAGAATTCCTCAGCCAGGCACGTGGAATTCTGGGAGTTGACGTCCACATGTCGTAAAAGGGCCACGTTTGAAGACCCCTTTCTTATCTTATAGCAGGGGTTTCCAAATCTGGCCACTTTTAAGACTTGTGGACTTCAACTCCCAGAATTCTTCAGCCAGGCATGTGGAATTCTGGGAGTTGAAGTCCACAAGTCGTAAAGGGGCCACGTTTGAAGACCCCTGATCTAAAACAATCATCTTTCTTAAAGCAGCTGTCACTGTGACTATCCATTCAGCTAAAAAAAGGACCAGATTTCTTTGTAATTTTCCACTTTGAGAGATCTTCCAAATAAGAGAAAATAAACCTGGATCCAAATTTGCTCGGAACGTTGCTCTGAGGACACTTTTGGCAGAGGGTGAAATTTTACGGTGACACCGAACAGCTGCCGTCCCCAAAAGTGTTTTACTTAATAAGAGTCTATACTGCCTTCTTTTTAAAATTGATTGTTGCTGTGTGTACGCCGAATAAACATGTTTTCTTTATAAATACGAATGCAGCCAAGGAAATAAGTGAAGTTAAAAAAAAATAATTAAAGGGGATATACAGGTAATCCTCAACGTACGACCACCATCCGTCGCTCAGTGAGACACGGCTTTCAGTGAGTTTTGCTCCGTTTTGTGACCTTTCTTGGGACGTTAAGCGAATCACTGCAGTTAAGTTAGTACAGGTAGCCCTTGACCTACGATCCCAAACGAGCTCAGAATTTATGTTACTAAGTGAAACATTCATTAAGTGAGTTTTGTCCCATTTTATGACCTTTTTCACCCCAGTTGTTAAGTGAACCTCTGGTATTTAAGTAGGGACATGGTTGTTAAAAGTGAA